>NC_059218.1:37409329-37577836 GCF_020615455.1 Coregonus clupeaformis
ATATATCACAACCACCAACCCACACACCAAAATAAATACATAAACACCTACATATATCACAACCACCAACCCACACACCAAAATAAATACATAAACACCTACATATATCACAACCACCAACCCACACACCAAAATAAATACATAAACACCTACATATATCACTTCTTTGGGGATGCTTTTCTGCAAAGGGGACAGGACGACTGCACCGTATTGAGGGGAGGATGGATGGGGCCATGTATTGCAAGATCTTGGCCAACAACCTCCTTCCCTCAGTAACAGCATTGAAGAGGGGTCGTGGCTGGGTCTTCCAGCATGACAACGACCCGAAACACACAGCCAGGGCAACTAAGGAGTGGCTCCGTAAGAAGCATCTCAAGGTCCTGGAGTGGCCTAGCCAGTCTCCAGACCTGAACCCAATAGAAAATATTTGGAGGGAGCTGAAAGTACGTATTGCCCAGCGACAGCCCCGAAACCTGAAGGATCTGGAGAAGTTCTGTATGGAGGAGTGGGCCAAAATCCCTGCAGCAGTGTGTGCAAACCTGGTCAAGACCTACAGGAAACGTATGATCTCTGTAATTGCAAACAAAGGTTTCTGTACCAAATATTAAGTTCTGCTTTTCTGATGTATCAAATACTTTTGTCATGCAATAAAATGCAAATTAATTACTTAAAAATCATACAATGTGATTTTCTGGATTTTTGTTTTAGATTCCGTCTCTCACAGTTGAAGTGTACCTATGATAAAAAATTACAGACCTCTACATGCTTTGTAAGTAGGAAAACCTGCAAAATCGGCAGTGTATCAAATACTTGTTCTCCCCACTGTATATCACAACCACCAACCCACACACCAAAATAAATACATAAACACCTACACATATCACAACCACCAACCCACACACCAAAATAAATATATAAACACCTACATATCACAACCACCAACCCACACACCAAAATAAATACATAGACACCTACATATATCACAACCACCAACCCACACACCAAAATAAATACATAAACACCTACACATATCACAACCACCAACCCACATACACACACCAGAGAGAGGGAGAGAGAGAGACAGAGGGGGAGAGAAGGAGGGAGGGGGAGAGAGAGAGAGAGGGAGGGGCAGAGAGAGAGAGGGGGAGAGAGAGAGGGGGGGAGAGAGAGAGGGAGGGAGAGAGAGAGGGAGAGAGGGAGGGGGAGAGAGGGAGGGGCAGAGAGAGAGAGGGAAGGGCAGAGAGAGGGAGGGGGAGAGAGAGAGAGGGGAGAGGGGGGGGAGAGAGAGGGAGGGAGGGTAGAGAGAGAGGGAGGGAGGGGGAGAGAGAGAGGGAGAGAGGGGAAGAGAGAGGGAGGGAGGGGGAGAGAAAGAGAGGGAGGGGGAGAGGGAGGGAGGGGAAGAGATTGAGAGGGAGGGAGGGGAGAGAGATAGAGAGGGAGGGGGAGAGAGATAGAGAGGGAGGGAGGGGAAGAGAGAGAGAGGGAGGGGGAGAGAGAGAGGGAGGGGAGAGAGAGAGAGAGGGAGGGAGGGGAATAGAGAGAGAGGGGGAGGGGGAGAGAGAGAGAGGGAGGGGAGAGAGAGAGGGAGGGGGAGAGAGAGAGGGAGGGGGAGAGAGAGGGGGGGAGGGGGAGGAAGAGAGAGAGAGGGAGGGAGAGAGAGAGAGAGAGAGGAAGAGAGAGAGGGAGGGGAAGAGAGAGAGGGAGGGAGGGGAGAGAGAGAGAGGGAGGGAGGGGAGAGAGAGGGAGGGAGAGAGAGGGAGGGAGGGAGGGGGAAGGAGAGAGGGAGGGAGGGGGAGGGAGAGAGGGAGGGAGGGGGGGGGGAGGGGGAGAGGGAGAGAGAGAGGGAGGGAGGGAGGGGAAGAGAGAGAGAGGGGGGAGAGAGAGAGGGAGGGAGGGGAGAGAGAGAGGGAGGGGAGAGAGAGGGAGGGAGGGAGGGGAAGAGAGAAAGAGAGGGAGAGGGAGAGAGAGAGAGGGAGGGGGAGAGAGAGAGCGAGGGAGGGAGGGGAAGAGAGAGGGAGGGGGAGAGAGAGAGAGGAAGGGGGAGAGAGAGGGAGGGGGAGAGAGAGAGAGAGAGAGAGAGAGAGAGAGAGAGAGAGAGAGAGAGAGAGAGAGAGAGAGAGAGAGAGAGAGGGAGGGAGGGAGAGAGAGAGAGAGGGAGGTACAGGCTTCTGGAACACTGTCAGATAAAAGCAGGGGAGAGGGAAAGCGAGAGAGAATGAAAGAGAGGAGGGAGGGAAAAAGAGAGTGATTGATATTCTCAACCTATCTGGAAGCAATCATGATGAGAGTAACACACACAAACTTTCACTACAAAAGAACACTGAGTCCTTGCCCTCTTCCCACAAACACACTCTCTCACACACGCACGCACATGAGCAGTCATAAATCAGTGGCAGATCTGAGACACTATACCAGGGGTCTCCAGCCTTTCTAGCATGAGAGCTATTTTAAAGAAATTCTACAGTCGTGGTCAAAAGTTTTGAGAATGACACAAGTATTGGTCTTCACAAAGTTTGCTGCTTCAGTGTTTTTAGATATTTTTGTCAGATGTTATTATGGTATACTGAAGTATAATTACAAGCATTCCATAAGTGTCAAATGCTGTTATTGACAATTACATTAAGTTTATGCAAAGAGTCAATATTTGCAGTGTTGACCCTTCTTTTTCAAGACCTCTGCAATTCGCCCTGGCACGCTGTCAATTAACTTCTGGGCCACATCCTGACTGATGGCAGCCCATTCTTGCATAATCAATGCTTGGAGTTTGTCAGAATTTGTGAATTTGCGAGCCCACTCCCTTGGCTGAGAAGTAACCCCACACATGAATGGTCTCAATATGCTTTAATGTTGGCATGACACAGGACTGATGGTAGCGCTCACCTTGTCTTCTCCGGACAAGCTTTTTTCCAGATGCCCCAAACAATTGGAAAGGGGATTAATCAGAGAAAATGACTTTACCCCAGTCCTCAGCAGTCCAATCCCTGTACCTTTTGCAGAATATCAGTCTGTCCCTGATTTTTTTCCTAGATGTGGCTTCCTTGCTGCCCTTCTTGACACCAGGCCATCCTCCAAAAGTCTTCGCCTCACTGTGCGTGCAGATGCACTCACACCTGCCTGCTGCCATTCCTGAGAAAGCTGGTGGTGCCCCGATCCCGCAGCTGAATTAACTTTAGGAGACGGTCCTGGCGCTTGCTGGACTTTCTTGGGCGCCCTGAAGCCTTCTTCACAACAATTGAACCTCTCTCCTTGGAAGTTCTTGATGATCCGATAAATGGTTGATTTAGGTGCAATCTTACTAGCAGCAATATCCTTGCCTGTGAAGCCCCTTTTCAGCAAAGCAATGATGACGGCACGTGTTTCCTTGCAGGTAACCATGGTTAACAGAGGAAGAACAATGATTTCAAGCACCACCCTCCTTTTAAAGCTTCCAGTCTGTTATTCTAACTCAATCAGCATGACAGAGTGATCTCCAGCCTTGTCCTCGTCAACACTCTCACCTGTGTTAACGAGATAATCACTGACATGATGTCAGCTGGTCCTTTTGTGGCAGGGCTGAAATGCAGTGGAAATGTTTTTTGGGGGGATTAAGTTCATTTTCATGGCAAAGAGGGACTTTGCAATTAATTGCAATTCATCTGATCACTCTTCATAACATCCTGGAGAATATGCAAATTGCCATCATAGAAACTGAGGCAGCAGACTTTATTTTTGTCATTCTCAAAACTTTTGACCACGACTGTACATGTTGGAAGCTACACATTTTTTTTTATAGCTTTCCATTCTTCTACTCTCCCCTGCAACTCTTCCCCGGGTCCTTAGCATACAAGAGAAAGTATTGCCCTATGTTTTCTGTCAATATACCTGGTAAAATAATGGTTATAAACAACTCTAAGGGGGGCCCTATAAAATCTGTGAATTTCCCCCAAAATTCTGTTTTATATTTTCCCCAATTTAGTTTTTTTCAGTTTTAATTTCCCTGATTTTAGGTTTTGTGTGTGTGTGTGTGTGTGTGTGGGGGGGGGGGGTTCACTCAAAATTACAATTGTTCGTAGAGAAACAACAAAATTGGATGTTCAGAGTTGATGTCAATGCTTAAATCACATCAGAAGACAATTTTCTTTAGGTCTGGAAAAAATCTAAAAATGTTGATTGTTGAGTGTAATTCCCCTTTAATTGCGTATCTGGCCCTTTAATTGCGTATCTAGTGTGCCGTCTAATGTGCTGGTCTAGTGATGGTTCTGTATGGCTGCTGCTCAATTCATGGCAAAGTTCGCAAATAACAAATAATAGAAGAGATTTTTGACGTACCGATTCCATGGCATAGTGTTTATGAATTGATACGCAAAACGACGCCGTATTCAAAACTTATAATTTTTCAATTTAAATTATTATATAAAGTTCTTGCTACCAATATAATGTTATTTAAATGGGGGATACAATCGTCCCAGCTCTGCAGATTTGGCTGTGTTTGGCTGTGTTTTGTAAAACATCACAGTACAGTTGAAAAATATATGGCAAATAGAAATCCAATATGGGTGGTGTTACGAGATAATAATAATAATATGCCATTTAGCAGACGCTTTTATCCAAAGCGACTTACAGTCATGCGTGCATATTATTTTTTTTTTGTGTTGGATCGAACCCACTACCCTGGCGTTACAAGCGCCATGCTCTACCAGCTGAGCTACAGAGGACCACAATAGATGGGAGGTGTTGAATGGAGCTGAAGGATGGGACTAATAACAACAACTAATAACAACAAGATAACTAATGTAAAGCATAATGTCCATAATAAGTATATAGGTTATAGGTTGAGAGCTTTTGTGAAAGAGCACTGTTAGAAAAATATAGCATATAGAAGCAAACCAGATGGACATCATGAAAATGATCGAAGGAAGTTCAGGAGTAAAAACAAACAAAATATAATTATTGTAGAATTTGACTGTGTCATTAAAATGTATATAGTATGTACAGTGGGGGGAAAAAAGTATTTAGTCAGCCACCAATTGTGCAAGTTCTCCCACTTAAAAAGATGAGAGAGGCCTGTAATTTTCAGCATAGGTACACGTCAACGATGACAGACAAATTGGGAATTTTTTTCTCCAGAAAATCACATTGTAGGATTGTTAATGAATTTATTTGCAAATTATGGTGGAAAATAAGTATTTGGTCACCTACAAACAAGCAAAATTTCTGGCTCTCACAGACCTGTAACTTCTTCTTTAAGTGGCTCCTCTGTCCTCCACTCATTACCTGTATTAATGGCACCTGTTTGAACTTGTTATCAGTATAAAAGACACCTGTCCACAACCTCAAACAGTCACACTCCAAACTCCAATATGGCCAAGACCAAAGAGCTGTCAAAGGACACCAGAATCAAAATTGTAGACCTGCACCAGGCTGGGAAGATGGAATCTGCAATAGGTAAGCAGCTTGGTTTGAAGAAATCAACTGTGGGAGCAATTATTAGGAAATGGAAGACATACAAGACCACTGATAATCTCCCTCGATCTGGGGCTCCACGCAAGATCTCACCCCGCGGGGTCAAAATGATCACAAGAACAGTGAGCAAAAATCCCAGAACCACACGGGGGGACCTAGTGAATGACCTGCAGAGAGCTGGGACCAAAGTAACAAAGCCTACCATCAGTAACACACTACGCCGCCAGGGACTCAAATCCTGCAGTGCCAGACGTGTCCCCCTGCTTAAGCCAGTACATGTCCAGGCCCGTCTGAAGTTTGCTAGAGTGCATTTGGATGATCCAGAAGAGGATTGGGAGAATGTCATATGAGCAGATGAAACCAAAATAGAACTCTTTGGTAAAAACTCAACTCGTCGTGTTTGGTGGAAGAATGCTGAGTTGCATCCAAAGAACACCATACCTACTGTGAAGCATGGGGGTGGAAACATTATGCTTTGGGGCTGTTTTTCTGCAAAGGGACAAGGACGACTGATCCGTGTGAAGGAAATAATGAATGGGGCCATGTATCGTGAGATTTTGAGTGAAAACCTCCTTCCATCAGCAAGGGCATTGAAGATGAAACGTGGCTGGGTCTTTCAGCATGACAATGATCCCAAACACACCGCCCGGGCAACGAAGGAGTGGCTTCGTAAGAAGCATTTCAAGGTCCTGGAGTGGCCTAGCCAGTCTCCAGATCTCAACCCCATAGAAAATCTTTGGAGGGGAGTTGAAAGTCTGTGTTGCCCAGCGACAGCCCCAAAACATCACTGCTCTAGAGGAGATCTGCATGGAGGAATGGGCCAAAATACCAGCAACAGTGTGTGAAAACCTTGTGAAGACTTACAGAAAACGTTTGACCTGTGTCATTGCCAACAAAGGGTATATAACAAAGTATTGAGAAACTTTTGTTATTGACCAAATACTTATTTTCCACCATAATTTGCAAATAAATTCATTAAAAATCCTACAATGTGATTTTCTGGATTTTTTTTTCTCATTTTGTCTGTCATAGTTGACGTGTACCTATGATGAAAATTACAGGCCTCTCTCATCTTTTTAAGTGGGAGAACTTGCACAATTGGTGGCTGACTAAATACTTTTTTCCCCCACTGTATGTCATCTATTAAGAATGTGAATTTCTATATGGAAGTGACCAACCCAGCTGGTCCTGCGTGCAAAACCACAGGAATCACAGTAAAGGCGAGGGAGCCCAGAGCTCTGAGGGCCCATGCGCCTGTCATCAGTCTATTTTTTATTTATTTAAATCAATCATTTTGACAGTAACCCTCCAAAAGTCATTCATATAACGTTTTAATTTCCATATGTACTAGTAAGCTACGCATTTGTTTCCTGGGCTTCAAGAATGTGACTGATCAACGTGCCTCAGGCCTGGAAAAAGAAATCATTTAACTGATTTAAAGTAAGGGGATATTGGTAAACAAATGCTGTTGTCATGGTTACGTGGAACTTACTCAGGTGTTCAAAAACGGATATCAGACAGAGAGAGTAATGCTTCTTAGGTATTTCTTTGTGAGTTGTAGGGCTCTATTCAATCTGTAATGCTTCAGCGTTACAGATTCCGCAATAGAAATGTAAAGGTCATTTCCGATTGAGCCGACATATGCAGCATATAGGCTACTTTGAATGCATTCTCCGCTAAAAAACAGGAACGTCGCCTTTAAATTGCAATCACGCTGCAAAGCCGAACTTTCGAAATGTGGATGGAATAGAGCCCTAATTAAGTTCAGAAAACAATCTCTCAGCAGAAGCTGAGCCTCTGTCATTCTCCTTAATTGATTAACTGTATAAATCAAATCAAATGTTAATTGTCACATGCTTTGTAAACAACAGGTGTAGACTGACAGTACAAGTCTTACTTACTGCCCTTCCCAACAATGCAGAGGAATAAATTCACCATGAGTAAGGATAACTTGGCTATATACACGGTGTACCAGTACCGAGTCGATGTGCAGGTGTAAAAGGTAATTGAGGTAGATATGTACACTGAGATTTGTCATGGGTCCTCAGATCCTCAACAAGTTATACAGCTGCACCATCGAGAGCATTCTGACTGGTTGCATCACCGCCTGGTATGGCAACTGCTCGGCCTCTGACCGCAAGGCACTACAGAGGGTAGTGCGTATGGCCCAGTACATCACTGGGGCCAAGCCTCCTGCCATCCAGGACCTCTATACCAGGCGGTGTCAGAGGAAGGCCCTAAAAATTGTCAAAGACTCCAGCCACCCAAGTCATTGACTGTTTTCTCTGCAACCGCATGGCAAGTGGTACCGGAGCGCCAAGTCAAGGTCCAAAAGGCTTCTTAACAGCTTCTACCCCCAAGCCATAAGACTCCTGAACAGCTAATCATGGCTACCCGGACTATTTGCATTTTTTACTTATCTATTTTTTACTTAACACTTTATGTTCTTTTTTATTAAAACTGCATTGTTGGTTAAGGGCTTGTAAGTAAACATTTCACTTTAAGGTCTACACCTGTTGTATTTGGCGCATGTGGCAAATAAAAATTGATTTGAACAAAAATATGAACAAAACATGTAAAGTGCTGGTCCCATAATTCATGAGCTTAAATAAAAGATCCCAGAAATTTTCCATACCACAAAAAGCTTATTTCTCTCAAACTTTGTGCACAAATTTGTTTACATCCCTATTACTGATAATTTATCCTTTGTCAAAATAATCCATCCACCTGACAGGTGTGGCATATCAAGAAGCTGATTAAACAGCATGATCATTACACAGGTGCACCTTGTGCTGGGGACAATAAAAGGCCACTCTAAAATGTGCAGTTTTGTCACGCAACACAATGCCACAGATGTCTGAAGTTTTGAGGGAGGTGCAATTGGCATGCTGACTGCAGGAATCTCCACCAGAGCTGTTGCCAGAGAATTGAATGTTAATTTCTCTACCATAAGCCGCATCCAATGTCCTTTTAGATAATTTGGCAGTATGTCCAACCAACCGACCTCGCAACCGCAGACCTCGCGTAACCACACCAGCCCAAGACCTCCACATCCGGCTTCTTCACCTGCTGGATCGTCAGAGGGGGTGCTGAGGAGTAGTTCTGTCTGTAATATAGCTTATTGGTTGGGCCTTGCTCCCCAGTGGGTGGGCCTGGCTCCCAAGTGGGTGGGCCTAAAGAATGAGCTACCAGCCAAACAAACTTGTAGGAATTGTACATAAACTCCCCCCTCATACTCGTCTGGAGGTTGAGCATTTTTTAATCTCTATCTCTGTAATATGTCTGTATCTATGTAATTGTATATGTATTTATGTTAAAAAAAACAGGGACCACAATGGAAATAAGTCCCCGGCATTATTGTTCAACCCTCGTCACTTTAAAAAGTATTTGTGTATATATGTTTTTTTAACTGAGAAATTAAATCAATCAAAAGTGTTTGTGTCTCAGGTGAAGAGGGTGGATCTGATCTCCATCACCTAGGACTTGACATAGATTAAATAGATTAATCAAATCTCACATTGTTTTCAATTTCTGCTCAATCTTGCATGCTTTCTCAATCAGCTGTAACTGTATATGCATTCGTAAATCAGGTCCTTTCTTGAGTTGGGCTCTGGGATGTAACAACAGTTGAGCATCTGATTTTATGGATGATTGTGGAGTAAAGGGGTTGAGTGTGTTAGAGTATGTGAGTATGTGTGTGTGTGTTTATCCCACATCTGTTGCAAGGGGGTAAGGATGTTAGGGAGAATATAGGATGAACCCCAATAATTGTTTGCTAAAATAATAATTGCTTGTCAAAAATGAAATGTAATACAATGGCAATCCGGGTTATATGTTAAAATCCTACGCATGAACTGTAGATAACGCATATTAATTGATAATGATGGAAAATAAGATATGCAAGATATTTGAATAGATATATATTTTAAAATAGTTATATATATTGAGGTGACAGCATTGGAAATGCTTTTGGCGGTTAACCTGCTTCTGTTTTGTGGGTGGCACTGTGTGCTGTTTTCAATGGATGGGTCCTGGCCTCTCGGGGCCCTAGGGATCCGGAGGGACGGGGGTGGGATGCCGATCACTGGGATGACGGCTCAACTTGGGATGGGGAGGGGCTTTAGCGGGGGAATTAGTGGAGAACAATTGGAGGGTTACTTAGTAGCAATGCAAATATCATGGTACAGCTACATGGACACTCAATCATTACGGTATTTTTTATTGGTAAATTTACAAATATATATAATGATAAATAGACTTGAAACTTGTATCTCATTATGGTGTATGATGAAATAAGTATAGCCAGTTGTAATTGTAATGGCTTAGCAGATAATAACAAAAGAAGAACAATATTTACATGGCTCAAAGAGAAGGAATATAATATCTATTGTTTATAGGAAACTCATTCAACAATTCTAGATGAAGTTGCGTGGAAAAAGGAATGGGGGGAAATATACTTCTCCCATGGGCAAACAAACCAAAAAGGGGTGATGATATTAATTAATAGTAATTACGATCCGAATGTGCAAATTGTCCAAATAGATACGCAAGGTAGATGGATTATTTAAAATATGTTATTGGACCATAAACAGATATGGCTCATTAACCTTTACGGACCAAATAATGATGATCCACACTTCTTAGACAATATACAGTGAGGGAAAAAAGTATTTGATCCCCTGCTGATTTTTTATGGGTGCGTCCAAATGGGCACCCTATTTACTCTGGCTGCATTTACACAAGCAGCCCAATTCTGATCTTTTATCCACTAATTGGTCTTTTGACCAATCACCTCAGATCTTCTCACGTCAGATATTTTTCAGAGCTGATCTGATTGTTCAAAATATAAATGAGTGAAAAAAATATCAGAATTGCTCTGCCTGTGTAAAGCAGCCTAAATAGTGCACAAGTTATGACCAGATCCCTGGTAAAAAGTAGTGCACTATATATGGAATGGGGTGCTATTTGGGACACACATACTGTCACAATTTCCTCCGAAGCTACCTCCTCTCCTTGTTCGGGCAGGCTTCGGCATTCGTCGTCACCGGCCTTCTAGCCACTGCCGCTCCTCATCTCATCATTCCATTTGTTTTGTCTTGTTTTTACACACACCTGGTTCATATCCCCTCATCAGTACCTGTATAAGTATTCCCTCTGCCCCCTATATCTTTGTGTGTGATTGTTTATTGTGGAGGTGATGATAGCTCGGTGGAGCTTTATATAAACTCAGCAAAAAAAGAAACGTCCTCTCGCTGTCAACTGCGTATATTTTGCTGTGACACACCGCCCCAGACCATGACGGACCCTCCACCTCCAAATCGATCCAGCTCCAGAGTACAGGCCTCGGTGTAATGCTCATTCCTTCGACGATAAGCGCAAATCCGACCATCACCCCTGGTGAGACAAAATGCGACTCGTCAGTGAAGAGCACTTTTTGCCAGTCCTGTCTGGTCCAGTGATGGTGGGTTTGTGCCCATAGGCGACATTGTTGCCAGTGATGTCTGGTGAGGACCTGCCTCACAACAGGCCTACAAGCCCTCAGTCCAGCCTCTATCAGCCTATTGCGGACAGTCTGAGCACTGATGGAGGGATTGTGTGTTCCTGGTGTAACTCAGGCAGTTGTTGTTGCCATCCTGTACCTGTCCCGGAGGTGTGATGTTCGGATGTACTGATCCTGTGCAGGTGTTGTTACACGTGGTCTGCAACTGCAAGGACGATCAGCTGTCCGTCCTGTCTCCCTGTAGCGCTGTCTTAGGCGTCTCACAGTGACCTTAATTGCCTACCGTCTGTAAGCTGTTAGTGTCTTAACGACCGTTCCACAGGTGCATGTTCATTAATTGTTTATGGTTCATTGAACACGCATGGGAAACAGTGTTTAAACCCTTTACATTTAAGATCTGTGAAGTTATTTGGATTTTTACAAATTATCTTTGAAAGACGGTCCTGAAAAAGGGATGTTTCTTTTTTTGCTGAGTTTATTTGTATCACCGGGATATTCACCGGTGTGCTTTGTTTTCTCCAGTGCCCCGTTATACCGCACTGTAGTGTTTTACGCATTGCTGCGTACCGCTGTATTTCCCGAATAAACCATTTATTCTGTGATTACCCTCCTGCACCTGACTCCGTCCAAATCACCCACTACAATCAAGAACCTACAATCAACAAGTGCACTATATAGGGAATGGGGTGCATTTTGGGACACATATACAGTATCACAGCTTTTTAAAATCTCTTTCTACTCCTTTTACCATTGAGATCAGAGAACCACGGTCAATTGTTGTAGGCCTATATAAATACATTTAATGGATAATTTCAATTGCACTAATTACAAAAAAGAGCAGCCATATAATATGATAAGATTTGAATAATGTAACGATTAGTTCACAGGACCTTTGTAGCGGAACACTGACTGCACAAAGACAACACATTTTAACCGAATATTCTTCCATCACAGAGACTGTATAGGGATTACAACCAGACCTGGGTTCAAGTAGTATTTTAAATCTTTCAAATGCTTTTAGTGTTTTCTCTAGTCTGTCTGGAGTGCCAGATAGGTGAGCTTGCATTCCATGTGACTATTCCATTGGTTCCATTTTGCGAGGCATGCTCAATCAAGCCAAGATAAAAGTATTTGAAATGATTCCAAATAGTTTTTGAACCAAGGTAGGACTTTAACACAACCAGCATCATCTCATATACAGCGGGGAAAAAAAGTATTTAGTCAGCCACCAATTGTGCAAGTTCTCCCACTTAAAAAGATGAGAGAGGCCTGTAATTTTCATCATAGGTACACGTCCACTATGACAGACAAAATGAGAAAAAAAATCCAGAAAATCACATTGTAGGATTTTTTATGAATTTATTTGCAAATTATGGTGGAAAATAAGTATTTGGTCAATAACAAAAGTTTCTCAATACTTTGTTATATACCCTTTGTTGGCAATGACACAGGTCAAACGTTTTCTGTAAGTCTTCACAAGGTTTTCACACACTGTTGCTGGTATTTTGGCCCATTCCTCCATGCAGATCTCCTCTAGAGCAGTGATGTTTTGGGGCTGTCGCTGGGCAACACGGACATTCAACTCCCTCCAAAGATGATCTATGGGGTTGAGATCTGGAGACTGGCTAGGCCACTCCAGGACCTTGAAATGCTTCTTACGAAGCCACTCCTTCGTTGCCCGGGCGGTGTGTTTGGGATCATTGTCATGCTGAAAGACCCAGCCACGTTTCATCTTCAATGCCCTTGCTGATGGAAGGAGGTTTTCACTCAAAATCTCACGATACATGGCCCCATTCATTATTTCCTTCACACGGATCAGTCGTCCTGGTCCCTTTGCAGAAAAACAGCCCCAAAGCATAATGTTTCCACCCCCATGCTTCACAGTAGGTATGGTGTTCTTTGGATGCAACTCAGCATTCTTTGTCCTCCAAACACGACGAGTTGAGTTTTTACCAAAAAGTTATATTTTGGTTTCATCTGACCATATGACATTCTCCCAATCCTCTTCTGGATCATCCAAATGCACTCTAGCAAACTTCAGACGGGCCTGGACATGTACCGGCTTAAGCAGGGGGACACGTCTGGTACTGCAGGATTTTAGTCACTGGCGGCGTAGTGTGTTACTGATGGTAGGCTTTGTTACTTTGGTCCCAGCTCTCTGCAGGTCATTCACTAGGTCCCCCCGTGTGGTTCTGGGATTTTTGCTCACCGTTCTTGTGATCATTTTGACCCGACGGGGTGAGATCTTGCGTGGAGCCCCAGATCGAGGGAGATTATCAGTGGTCTTGTATGTCTTCCATTTCCTAATAATTGCTCCCACAGTTGATTTCTTCAAACCAAGCTGCTTACCTATTGCAGATTCAGTCTTCCCAGCCTGGTGCAGGTCTACAATTTTGTTTCTGGTGTCCTTTGACAGCTCTTTGGTCTTGGCCATAGTGGAGTTTGGAGTGTGACTGTTTGAGGTTGTGGACAGGTGTCTTTTATACTGATAACAAGTTCAAACAGGTGCCATTAATACAGGTAACGAGTGGAGGACAGAGGAGCCTCTTAAAGAAGAAGTTACAGGTCTGTGAGAGCCAGAAATCTTGCTTGTTTGTAGGTGACCAAATACTTATTTTCCACCATAATTTGCAAATAAATTCATTAAAAATCCTACAATGTGATTTTCTGGATTTTTTTTCCTCAATTTGTCTTTCATAATTGACGTGTACCTATGATGAAAATTACAGGCCTCTCTCATCTTTTTAAGTGGGAAAACTTGCACAATTGGTGGCTGACTAAATACTTTTTTTCCCCACTGTAGGTGAATGGCAGTAGTAGACAAGAGGGGTGTATACGGTAGCATGTAGACATACAGGACACTGTGTGTGTTACCATGAGTCAGTATGCCCATGAACGATACAGGGGGAAGATATACCATGAGACTGGATATGTACCATGTATAGAATAATGTGGTGCCTCCACCTAATAAGCATAATCACGTGATTGGTTAGATAGGCAGGCTTGAACTCCTTGTGACTTATCCATTTGTTCCATTGTGCCAGGCAAGCTCAATCAAGCCCAGATAAAAGTATTTGAAATGATTCCGAATAATATTTGAACCCAGGTCAGATTTGAACACAACCAGCCTCATCCCATATATAAGGATGATCCAGGCTGCGCTCTGTGGTCCACTGACACACAAATCTCAACTATTGATTAGGCCTAAGCCTACGTTTTTAGACAAGAAAATTATATTTACCAGGGCTACAACAACACAGTGCAATGAGGAAGTTATTATTGTTATCTAGTGAGTGCACATTTATTGTCTATAGGCTGTAAATTGCAGTGATATAAGCTAATTTGAATAACTGCTCAAACATTCTGTTTTGTTTCATGCCGAAATAACTGCATAGCCTACAGCCTAGGCCTGATTATGCAACCATTTGAATCAGATTGGGTCTATTCTCAACAGTTTAGAAAGTCCAGAAAGGTACATTAGCAGGCCATTCATATGGTGTATTTTGTCAGGATGTAGCCCAGTGTTAAGATATGCCTACTGTAGGAAAATACTGTCTTCTTTCCAACTCCATGCCCATTCTTAATGCTGCAGCCTATTTCACCAGGGTTGCAACTTTCACTGGGGACGGGGGGGACATGACAGTCAGTACACAACATACTATTGATGTTGATGAAGGGATACAGATATGTTTGAATGCCCAGTCATGTTCATATAATCTCAGACATAAATTACTGCAGTTTAAGACCATGTCACGAACCGGCTCAAGTTCGTAACAAAAGGGAGACACGTGGAGACAAGGAATACTTAAAGTACATATTTATTAACTAAAGTAAACTAACTCAAATAACAATGGGGTGTGTAATCAGTAATCAGTAGTGTAAGTGAGTGTTTGCTTGCATGAATGTAATATGGAAAAGTGTTGAGAGGTGCCAAAGCAAACAACCAAAAAGGCCACAAAAATACCACAACCAAAGTCAAAGTATCTGCCTGGAGAGAGTCTCCTCAATGAATGTGGAAGAGGTCCATTTATGCTGGGACACACCCGGCCCAGGTGTTTCCCATGTAGCTGACGACCCTCCCAACTCCGCCCACCGGCATCCTAATAAGGAAACAAGAGCAAAGAGAGAATACGGCAGACAGAGTGGGAGGGTCGTCACACCCCCCCCCCATAAGACCGGGGCCCAACAAGGACCCCGGACCAACGTACCAGCCCCTGCGTCCCAAACCGACAAATTGTACATGTTCACACCTCCACTTGCCCCACCCATCATCCTCCTCTCCAGACCTCAGCAACTTTTACACAGGAAGCAACATTTAGCCAAATTTATCGTGAGGCGACCCGCAGCCAGACGTCCAAACAAGGCTTGAATACGGGACAGATGTTCCTCCCAAGTATCTGCATATATCACTACATCGTCCAGATAAACAGCGCACCCGGCCAGACCAGAGACAACCCTGTTCATAAGTCGCTGAAAAGTGGCAGGCGCATTACGCAGTCCGAAACTCATAACCGAATACGAGTACAGACCAAAAGGTGTAATAAAGGCAGAGATTTCACGTGCCCTACTCGTCAGTGGCACCTGCCAATAGCCCTTTAACAGGTCAAATTTGCTCACAAACTTAGCTGCGCCGACTTGATCAACGCAGTCCTCCATCCGAGGAAGAGGAAATGAATCCGGCTTAGTGACATCGTTTACCTTACGGTAGTCCGTACAAAATCTATTTGTTCCATCCGATTTACTGACCAAGATACAGGGAGAAGCCCAACTGGAGAAAGAAGGCTCTGCTATTTTACTCTCCAGCATGTACCGGACCTCAGCATCCAGACAACGCAGTTTCTCTGAAGAAACTCTATAGAACCGTTGACGAATGGGGTCAGCATCTCCAATGTCAATATCATGTTCTATTAAGTTTGTACGTGTAGGTGTATCAGAAAACAACCCTGGAAATCTCTGAATCAAACCAACTATCTCTTTCCGCCCATCAACAGGTAGATGAGTAAGAAGGCTATCTAAAATCTCCAGTGTCTCTGAATTTTTCAATCTACCCTGCAGTATGCAATCGTCGGAACCAGAAACATCTTCCTGCTCCTGCACAGACCTAGCATGACCAGAACTCTTAGAATAAACAGTATCAGCCAAAAGAACAGCCTTACCGTCCTCTGTAGACTCCCACTGTTCAGTCTCAGAGGAACGTGCATAATAGGGTTTTAACAAATTTACATGGCACAGTTGGTGTGCTTTCCTCCGTTCTGGAGTGGCAACTAGATAATTTTGCTCAGTGTACTGGCGCACCACTGTATATGGACCTTGAAACTTGGCTTGAAAAGGAGAACCAACAATTGGCAGCAGAGCCAGAACCTGATCACCTGGACTAAAGTGACGAGGCTCAGCTCGGGCGATCATATATGCTCTTCATCCTGTCCTGTGAAGATGATAGCTTCTCTTTAGCCATTTCACCAGCGGCATACAAGCGTCGCCGAAAATCACCCACATATGATAACAGGGACTGAGGAGGCTCGGGAGACTTCCAGTCATCCTGGAGAACAGATAAAAGCCCACGCACCCGATGTCCAAACACTAGGTCATTTGGGCTAAAACCTGTGCTCTCCTGTGAAACCTCCCTAGCAGCTAACAATAACCAAGGCAACCCCTCCTCCCAATCCTTTTCCATCTCAGTACAATAAGCTCTCAACAACGACTTAAGTGTTTGATGGAAACGTTCCAGTGCTCCTTGACTTTGGGCATGATAGGCGCTAGACAAGTTGTGTTTAATATGGAGTTGTTGGAGAACCTGACCAAAGAGATTAGAGGTGAAATTAGATCCTTGATCACTTTGAATGACCTTAGGGATTCCAAACAGTGAGAGAAACTGAGTCAAAGCTTTTAACACAGCCTTAGTCGTGATAGACCGGAGAGGATAGGCAGCAGGAAACCTAGTGGTCTGACACATCACAGTCAACAAATAATTACTACCCTTTCTAGAACGAGGCAGAGGACCAACACAATCAATAATCAAATACTCAAAAGGTTTACTGAGTACAGGAATAGGGAACAGTGGTACCGGCTTAATAGCTTGATTAGGTTTACCAGTTAATTGACAGGTGTGACAAGTCTTGATGAAATCAGAAACATCCCTCTTTAATCTTGGCCAAAAGAAATGTCGTAATATACGATTGTAGGTTTTTCTCACACCCATATGCCCAGCAACGTCATTGTGAGAAGTTGTTAGCACCAACTCACGAAGCTTAACTGGTACCACCACCTGACTAATCGCCTCCCCCAGAAAACAACTACCATGAGACATCCACTTTCTCATCAGGACCTCTTCTTGGAGAAAATAGCCCTGTGCGACATCTCCCAACTGTTCCACAGGCACAATTTGGTCCCGCAACTCTTCTAATGTAGGGTCAGTCCGTTGCGCCTCGATTAAATCGGAGCGGGATATAGATAACGGGATAACAGGGAAAACAGTAACAGACTTCTTTGTGGTATTCTCGTTAGCCAGCTCCGTGACCAGGTCGTCATGGATCATAGAACGCGTCACTGCACACGCAGAAAACACCTCTGGGAAATTCTGCGCACTCTCATCAGGAATCCCTACAATTGACGGCTTAGTGGAAACCACTAAAGATGGAAACGCGAATAGGCCACACACGCTCCCCAGCCAAGTTATTTCCAAGGATCATGTCAATACCCTCAATAGGCAATGAAGGACGCACCCCCACAACAACCTCACCTTTCACCAGTCCACAATCCAACATCAGTTTATGCAATGGAACTGACAGAGTGTTCAAACCTATTCCCCTAATTAGAACACTATTCCCCGAATCAGTCTCCGCAGAGAAGGGTAACACAGATTCCAACACAAATGATTCAGAGGCACCTGTGTCTCTTAGGATCTTTACTGGCACTAGGTTCTTACTTCCTACCATAGACACAAAACCCTCCGTAACGAAAGGTAAATAGTCGGGATCAATATAACCTTTCACCTGGCTCTGGGCATGAGACAATGCGTCAGGAGTGAACTGATGTGGAACAGGCGCTGCTAACGCTGCAGGCCTCGATTTACCATAAGCACCTGTACTGAATTTACCCCTAGACCTAAGAATCGGACATTCATTTTTCCAATGACCTAATTCTTGACAGTAGTGACACTCTTGACCAACGTCAGTTTTACCACGGGTATCAGGCTCAACCCTAGTTGAATGAAACTCTGCCCGGGAACCGAAGTATCTCGGCGAGCGAGGCCCAAATCTCTGCGAACGCCCCCACTCACTCCGAATACGGGGTTCTGCAAAAACATTTTTGTGAGTCAACACATATTCATCTGCCAAAACCGCAGCTTCAGCGACAGTCTTTATTTTTCGTTCGTTAATGTACGTCGCTATACGATCAGGGATTGTGTCCTTAAATTGTTCTAACATAATCAGATCACACAGCCCTTGGAAAGTCATAACTGCAGAGGCAGAACACCAGCGATTGAACTGTGAAGATAATATTCGCACAAACTCAACATGAGTCTGCTGATCATCCCTTTTTAAAGTTCTAAATCGTTGGCGGTAAGCCTCAGGGACCAATTCATAACTCTGTAACACAGCCGTTTTAACCTTCTCATAACTAACACTGTCTGCTACACTAAGAGCTGAATATGCTTCTTGCGCTTTACCAGTCAGCACACACTGCAACATCAAAGTGCGATCAGAATCAGGCCAACTCATAGCGTCAGCAACACGCTCAAACAACGAAAAGAATGTCTCCGGGTCCTTTTCATTAAACTGGGGCAACAACCGTAAATTCCCAACAATATCAAATGTGTCTGGATTACGACCAAAAGAGGAACGACCCCTAGGTAACTCTGGGTCACCTTCCCAGAGCAAACTCTCCCCTGAGAGCTTTCCTTCCCTAACCAACTCTAGTCGCTCTTGTTGCAGCTTGATTTTAGCACACTCCATATCCTGTTTAAATTCCAATTCCCTTTCATATTTTACACGATCATGCTCCATTTTAGCTCTTTGTCCATTTCGTTCATGCTCCATTTTAGCTTGTTCATGCTCCATTTTAGCTTGTTCATGCTCCATTTTAGCTCTTTGTCCATTTTGTTCATGCTCTAGCTGTAACAGAAGCAGTTCTTTCTGCTGTTCAAAAAGAAGACTACTATGACTAACCGATGGAGCGGTCATTGTAACATATCGGGGAGACAACGTGTCCTCAGCAGAGGCTGCCCCAGTGGTAACATCCAGAATACCACTCTCCATCAAATTGGCCTTCAATATTAACCTAATAGAATTTTTTTGGCGTTTATCACTAATTTCAACCTTGTAGTGTTCAGCAACCTTCAACAGCTGTTCTTTAGTACATAATTCTAACAGTTCTTCTGATGGAAAGCGAATGAACTCGTCTACATTAGACGCCATAATCAGGAAAAAAAAAATATATATATATCATAATATTCTTGCTCAACCCCTCTGCTGAGCACACCAGACACAAGAGAAATGACAATCACACCGAGCACCACAGAAGAGAGCTGGGATTTGGAGCTTCCCCATAACCTACAATAACTCAACCCTAGTCTTCGTGTGGATTCGCGGTGGGTAATTACGCACTGTAGCCCGCTGGCAAGGAATTAAACCCCCCAGCACGCTGGTAGATTCCACCAAGCCACGGATGTGCCCCCGAGACAACTGCTCAGTCCACAGACACCGCACAAAAATAACAAACATTTAACCATGCCCAACGTATCCCAAAACAAAACACGTCACTAAGCCTATCAGGGGAAAAAGCTATAGCTCCGGGTAGAAAATGTCACTACCCTACCCAATCTCCCACTGAGGTACACAGCCGATGCCCCAACAGCGAGTAGAGCAAGAGTTTCCAGGCTGGGCAGGGACTGGAAACTAACCAATACTGGGCCTACACAACCCAAAGGAAACCAATACTGGGCCTATCAAACTCAAACAAACTAACAACATTTACAAAAAAAAAACCTACAGAATTGGACATTAACTCCACGTTCTCCCAAACACAACCAGTTCAAGATCCCGGACGAACCCCCACTTGTCACGAACCGGCTCAAGTTCGTAACAAAAGGGAGACACGTGGAGACAAGGAATACTTAAAGTACATATTTATTAACTAAAGTAAACTAACTCAAATAACAATGGGGTGTGTAATCAGTAATCAGTAGTGTAAGTGAGTGTTTGCTTGCATGAATGTAATATGGAAAAGTGTTGAGAGGTGCCAAAGCAAACAACCAAAAAGGCCACAAAAATACCACAACCAAAGTCAAAGTATCTGCCTGGAGAGAGTCTCCTCAATGAATGTGGAAGAGGTCCATTTATGCTGGGACACACCCGGCCCAGGTGTTTCCCATGTAGCTGACGACCCTCCCAACTCCGCCCATCGGCATCCTAATAAGGAAACAAGAGCAAAGAGAGAATACGGCAGACAGAGTGGGAGGGTCGTCACAACCATCCATAGAACATCTTATATGCCAGTGAAACTGAATATCATGCACTCAGAAATGTAATTCCTCTGCTGGAAGTGTAAAACACAAAAGGGGACATATTTGCATATGTTATGATCTTGTGAAGGCTGGCTGAATTCTGGCAAAGAGTACGTGCTTTTATCTCAGCATGTCTACAGATTCTCCCATCTCCCTGTTTTTGTTTGCTTGGAAACGTTGACGTGAGTAAGACTTTTAATCAGGTCAACATTCACAAGGCTGCAGACGGATTACCAGGACGTGTACTCCGAGCATGCGCTGACCAACTGGCAAGTGTCTTCACCGACATTTACAACATGTCCCTGACTGAGTCTGTAATACCAACATGTTTCAAGCAGACTACCATAGTCCCTGTGCCCAAGAACACTAAGATAACCTGCCTAAATGACTACCGACCCGTAGCAATCACGTCTGTAGTCATGAAGTGCTTTGAAAGGCAGGTCATGGCTCACATCAACACCATTTTCCCAGAAACCCTAGACCCACTCCAATTTGCATACCGCCCCAACAGATCCACAGATGATGCAATCTCTTTTGCACTCCACACTGCCCTTTCCCACCTGGACAAGAGGAACACCTACATGAGAATGCTATTCATTGACTATATGTAATGACATCTAATAGTGCATTTTTTAATTGACTTGTACTCATTGTGTAGCATTTTGACTGCTGTTTCTAAAAATCACCTGGTCCCAGTTGTCTGTACAGTATAATGTGCAGCTATCTATAGCTGTCACTTTGTACAACATGTTTCCAGCTGGCTCCAACACCTCTCTGCATGCCAAACCACAGGGGTCACAGTACAGTCGCAGCACCTTCCAGCCTCCCTTTCTCCTGCTGCTTTGTCTATAAGGAAATATTATATCCACTGTGCTCCCACTCAGCCCCTCCCAGTCCCTGCATGCAAATCCTCAAGATGCAATTCCTCCCCTACCAACCAACCACCTCCCCTACCAACAGAATCACAATAACTACACCCAGTGGTGGAAAAAGTACCCAATTGTCATACTTGGGTAAAAGTAAAGTTACCTTAATGGAAAATTACTCAAGTAAAATTGAAAGTCACTCAGTAAAATTCTATTTGAATGAAAATCTAAAATTGCTAAATATACTTAAGTATTAAAAGTAAAAGTATAAATCATTTCAAATTCCTTATATTAAGCAAACCAGACAGCACCATTTTCATGTTTTTAAAATGTACGGATAGCCAGGGGCACACTCCAACACTCAGACATAACTTACAAACAAATAATTTGTGTTTAGTGAGTCCACCAGATCAGAGGCAGTAGAGATTGACCAGGGATGTTGTAGTGTCGAGTCTATGTTGCTAATTATGCTGTAACAAAGGAGTCCGCTTATACTGAGCTTTGATCATAAGTTTTATTCATATCACAAGATTTCAGCATAAGTTTACAGATGTCTAGAGCATCCGGAGAGCAGTGTCCCAAAAGAATATGTCTGCTCTAATGTTCTTTCTTCAAACCCAGTACTTATAATATTCCCCAAAATATGGGTGGCTCCCTCTACTGTCCAATCCCCTGTCTACAACACACACTCCCTGTCTTCTATGGGGCGTCACCCTAAAACGGCTCCCTCTGAAACTAAATAAACATCCTCTCAGGTTCCACTTGAAAACATTAGCAAAGTCATAATCTTAATACACTACATATTTCCCCCCTTCGAGACTAACTAAAAGTCTCGAAAACAAAAAGAATAGGATTATGACAAGTAACAATTTCTCTTATTGAGTATCTTTAACATTGAACCCAAAACCACTTTTCTCTGGAGTGTAAATACCTTTCTATGAAATATGAACAAATCTTTATGAAGTGTGAATACATTACTATGAAATATGAACAAATCTTTATGAAGTGTGAGAGCGAAAAACCTGTCTGGCAGCCTTCTTTCCAAATATCCATCCATCAATCAAGACAGTAAAATTCTCTCACGGCCCCTCTGCCCCAGGCAACCACCTAGGTATTCCAGATCAATTCATAAATCTTTATCAATGCATTTGAAACTATGATGCCATTAAATACACATGAAAGCCCCAGCAAACAAAATACTATCCAAAATGTCCACTCTCAGGCTGGTCGACCCATCGGACCCTACGGTGGATTATCTCTATCCCTGCCTAGACTCCATGTCCCTAAGCATTCACGAAATAAACAAAAACATCTAAGATCCCCACATGTATCCAATAACATCAAATATCATTCTACAAAAATTAATACAGAAAGAATATGACACAAATTATGTATTACACATGCAAATATGTCTATATTTCATTGCAGACACTGGAATGTAGTCCACTACACTTCATCTCCTCAGCAGTGTCGACTTCCAATGCATCTTTGATGATGGAATTGGAACATTTCCACACCTTCCTTGTTCCATCTCCTCCAGTCCCTTCATATTCTCCTTCCATATTGTCCTTTCATATTGTCCTTGTTTGAGTATTTCAATCTCTACATATTCCCCCAAATGCTTCTGGAAGAAAAGAAAAGACCAAACAGTATCTTTTGCAAAACAACACTTTCAAATTAAAACATCAATATCAACTAAGAATATAACAAATGATATATAAATGATATATTAATCACATTATCCTATTTCCCCCCTTTGATTCATAACAAAATACTAAAATCACACTAATATTGAAAAACATTTGAAAAATAATCAAATAATCCAAAAGGATATTTATCCATCAATACTCCATCCAGTCCCACTTGTCCATCTTCATCCAGATCAGGAACAGTCAACAACGGTATCTGAGTGTTGTCTCCAGGCATCACAACTCCAACCCATCTCAATATCATAGCTTTCGCAAAGGTCAGTAACAAATTACAAAAGCAAAACATCACACACAGTGCTATCACAGCTGCTACTAAAATCTGAACCATCACTGCTCCCACTGGGCCTAACTAATCTTGCAACCAAGACTTCGCTGACCATCCAGCTCCTTCAGATCTACCAAATGCATCCCTTATATTCTTCAATGCATCTATAACACTAGTGATATTATCTGAACTATCTGGAATCAAAATATAACAATCATCCCCCGTCAAATGCATAGCCAAACATAAGCCACCTTGTTTTGCTAGAATATAGTCAAGAGCCATATCATGTTTCAACAGCGTCAGTCTGTGACTTCTTTGAGTATTCGACAGAAGGTTAAACCCTCTTATCGTTTCATTTGCAAAACCCTGCAAATTATAGTTAATATTATCTATGTTATCTTCCCAAATTTTACACCATACCATGAAAAAAAAATCCCCACTTCTCTCTTAGACTTATCCTCCAATGATAGGCTTCCCAGACTATGAAATTCCTCTAAAATTGGTGCTGGAGCTATCTGCTCCCTTGTAATCAAATGTGATATATTTATGGCTTTAATAACTATCAATGTTGAAAGAGTTAAATTACTTCTCACTGTTGTTATAATAGGCTGAAGTGTTAATGTCCTTGTTGTTGATTCATCTATTTTCCCTACAGCTTTGAACTCTTGACTTGTATTTCCATCCGTCACCACTAGTGTCACTACATTCACTCTCAGTCCTAACTCTAATCCCTCACTTTCAAACTGTTGATTATAAAAATACACTTATAATCACCTTGATCTTCCTGCTGGGAATTGTAAATATAGATACCGCAATCACCCTCTCCTACTACTAACATTGAAACTTAGCTAACTGTCCTAGAGTTCCTTCAACCCTAGTTCTCCTAACTTAAAAAAAAAAAACTTTTCTCCTAACTTTAAAAAAAAAACCTTCCACTGATTTATTCACAAAATCCCTTTACCACCAATTTTTAGAATATGTGATCGGGAAGTCCCCACCTGCTTCTGACTTCTTTACACACAGACTTGGCAAACGATTGAACATCTTTTAGCCTAGTTTGAAATCTCTTGGTGTAGGAATGCAACCAAGAATAACAGTCACCCCTTTTAACTTTATTTTTCAGACAGATTGTCTAATAGGCAGTCTAATAGATTGTCCTCCTTCCTATGATATTATCTTTTCAAGCAAATATAATTCCCAAAAACTCTACTCTTTTAAAATCTTCTACCAGACAGCCGTCTAGTGTACATCTTATTGTACAGTTCAATTTACACAATGCATCTCTTCCCAACAATGCAATAGGTGTATGTTCTGATACCAGTATGTGTATTTTAATTTCTCTTTGATTTTTATAGCAGAGCTCAATTGGTTCCTTAAGAGTAATCAACTGTTTTACTCCCTCAAATCCCTATCCTAATTAGTTAATTTTACATAGTGAGATGTTTAACCTCATTAGGCTGAACACAGATAAAAGCTTTTCCACTATCACCTCTCCTAGTCCTTTTTATTTTCACTTCAATTGTTGGATATTTTTTTCTCTCTAATTGGTGCTATCAGCTGACACCCCCCTTCGGATCTTCTAGGCACTCTAGAATCCTTGCTCCTTTAAGGGTTCACCTGAGAGTTTTCTGAGAGTTTCTTGGTCCTGTTCTTTCTGGTTGTGTTCCTTTTTTCTGTACAAATCCACTTGATGGGCTATATGATCTGTATAGACACCTTTTGTCATGCTTCCAAGTCCAACCACCTCTGCCAGTTTACTCCTTACTGGTGAGGGCAGTCTCATCTGCAATTTAGCTCTCAAAATTGACTGCTCAATTTGACTCACATCTGGATCATTTCCAGTAATATTTCTCCACACTTGATGAACTCTTGACACATAGGCTCTCGGATTTTCTTGTTGTCCTAGTGGATCAATCAGAATATTATCAGGATGCACATTTGTTGGAAATGTATCTTTCAATGCTCTCCACAGACGATTCCTACTTGCAGCCAACAATTCAGGGTCGTTCACTGCAGTCCCCACATATCTATTCAGTCCCGCTCTCTGAAAAATGTCTTCCATACCTGGAATCCCCAGGAGATTAGCCAAAAGTCTCTTAATGTCTCCTATAGCAGACTGTGTTCCCACTGTAATTTCTTCCAATGTTGAAATCCAAGGATAGGCTCCATCTTGAAGAGTAGGCAGCTTCTCAAGTATATCTGACATATCGGTACTTTGCAAAGGCTTATATTCTAAGTTTTGACCTCGAATGATCACCGGCATAAGTGCCCTCTTTCCTTGGCCTCAATGTATATTTTTTCTCAAATTCTTGGGATTCTTTTCTCAGCAGCTTCTTCTTCTGTATCTTCAGCTTCTTGAGTTGTTCCTCCAGTTCTTTTACTTCTTCTAAACTATTCGCTTTATCCAGGCATGATACGCATCGGTCTATATTTTTTTCTATTTCTTCTGTGCTAGTCATTGCTGGATAAAATCCTCTTGAATATGAAGCACCTTTACTCTCCCACTCTTTATCGCTGTCTTCATCTTTGCTTTTATCAGAACTCGAATCTCTTGTACTCTTCTTCTTCAAACATCCATCACCCCTTCTTTCCTCTCTTGCCAACCTCCGTCTGATCACAGGGTCATATCCACCCATGATTTCTTCTGAATCACTCTGATCATCATCATCATCATCTTCATCATCATCAAGTTCCATTCTCCTGAACCTCATTCTACCCTTAGTTTCCAGACATCTCGGTTTTTTCTTACTTCTGGAGTTTGGAGTCATTTTTATGGTCGTTTCTGCTTGTCCTCTCTCTATTATTCGTTCATCTTCATCTCTGATGCAGTAATCACCCTCCTGAATGATCACCGGAAGCTGAGGATAGACGTCCTTAAGCTCTACTTCTTCCTCATAAGGTGGGGGTCTTTTTGCTGAATCCGTATGTGAGAAAGGTGTACTGACTTCTGCCATTAGTTTTTCTGTCGCCTTTCCTTGTTTCACCATTTTCTCTATACCTTTGTTTATTTTATCGCTGGCATCTTTTATCAGTTTTTGTCCTTCATTCTCAAACAACTTAAGAACACCCAGCTCTCTTTCTCTTTTCTTTACGTTGTTCCCTTTTTTCCCTTTCTTTTGAGCTGCTTTATGAATTGACAGAAGCACTTTCATTATGTTGATTACATCAGGGTTAAGAGTCCCTTCCACTGGCCATGGTTGTTCAATGTCAGGCCAACGTTTGTTCCATTTGCCAGATAACCTTGCAATACAATTAACTAAAGGATTACTATTTTGTACTATATCAACAGGTGTAATTACCTTCATAGTCCTGATATCCTTTTTCCCCATTGTAACAACTCTTTTATATTCCTTTATTGTGAATTATTTTATTATTTTTAGAATATATAGCTTAGTGTCCTCCCTCTAAATATTAATATAAACTAAAAAAATGTTTTTTTTGTTTTGTTTTTTTTCTAAATAAAAATTAATCAATAAAAAATATGAATATTCAAAAATAATTAACCAATTTTTATTTGTTATTTTTTTATTAAACAATTAATCAATAAATTTACGAATAATCAAAAATAATTTTTTATTTCTATTTCCTATTTTATCAATTAGTGGCTATCTTACCACCTTCAATCAGGAAAAGTACAGGAAAGTAGACAACTTCAGAGCAATCCAAAAAGAAAATACCTATAATCCAGCAACACTACAGTACTCATAAACCCCATTGCTTAATAAGCACTCAATTATCTTAATTTTACAGAATAATGTCGGTACTCGATTCCCAACACAACTCTAATCAAACCCACTCATGCACAGAAACTCCAAAATGCAATTTTTAATTTCAATTGATCAGTCTGTTGCCAAGTCCCTGCCAAATTGTCATAACATCAAATATCCTGTAGGGGAAGGCTTTGTAAACAGAACAGCACTAGCCTGATTCTCTTTTGACTTGATCCTGTCGCAGCAGCCTCTGTCGCGTCACACCCTGTCACATGATGTACACGTCAGCACTTCCTCTCTTTCTCTCTCTCCTCTCGTTCCTCTTATCGTCTCTCATATGACAAAAGAACAAAGAAACAGACAAGAATTTAGCAGTTTATGCAGTCACTGAGCTATTTCAACCATTCAATATTCCTCCAGTCACATTCGCACTAAGAAATAAGCAACCTTAACTAAGGAATATTTATAGATAGCTCAATAACATTTTATTTTATTTATTTTAATCCGTCATTTTATTTTTAATCCGTCAACATCTCTCTCTCATTTATCAATTCAATAGGTCTCAAGAAAACAGTTTCATCTTCAAACAACAGCCGATGTAACAACCAGAATACACCATTAGACTCTAAATCTCTATGTCTTTTGTTCCTTCGTTCGTCTACGCCTCCCCCCTTGCACAGTGTAGCAGAGGAGTGACCTATTTACCCCTACGTCACTCTAGTGTCGTAAAATCACACGCATGCGCAGTACATTCATCATTATGATTTCACAGTGGAAGTAGCTCTCTTCACTCCAGACAACAGAACGTTAGCATTCCCGCTATAGCTCCTCTCCTTTACCCCTTATAGACAAACAATAACACTTAACAGAGCTCACAAAACATCAGGCACCAAGCCCACGCTAACTAAACACACCTTTTGGTGGCTCGTCCCATTCCTATGGACCACCAAGGAAAAAATATTAAACATAACCCGCATCAAAAATTGGCATGTAGCATGAATTAGCATTTAGCATTAGCATTAGCATGTAGCATGAAGCATAATTAGCAGGCCACGTTAGCATTTCTCCCTCCGCCGTGCCGTAAAATTTATTTGTTTGCTAAATTTGTGCTACCACGAGATCCCCGTGGAATTGAAACGAGTGGTTACATCAAACAAACAATTCGTCAATCGCCAGCTGAGCGGTAACATGCATTCTCAATATACCACGGCCTCCAGTCCCCAGGACTCACCTAATCACACCTAACGCGTTATTAGGATTTCTGGCACACCTTAGAGGTCGCCTTCATCAAAGGGCTTACCGTTGATCCACAGCGGTTCTAAGTTACATACATATGCCTAGGCCTTCCTTATTCCTCTCAATCGATTGTTCTTGAACTCTTATTCAAGCAAAATATCTCTATAGACACTCTATAGATACTCCCCCCTTTTGCGCTGTTTACCAGTGCAAAGAAATTTAGAATGGTTAGGCCAGACCCCTAGTCCACAGCAATAAAAGCAACACAAGCACACACCGGTCCTTTACGGTACATCTCCTGAGCGCACACACCCAGAAGCAGACGAAGGAAACACACACAAGACCGTGAGAAATCTCACCTTAAGCCGGCGTCTTGAGCGAGAGTCACGTCGTTGCTCATGAATATAACACTGAAGAGACGCAGACCCGCCTCATCACTCGCCGCCAAATTTGTAGTGTCGAGTCTATGTTGCTAATTATGCTGTAACAAAGGAGTCAATTATACTGAGCTTTGATCATAAGTTTTATTCATATCACAAGATTTCAGCATAAGTTTACAGATGTCTAGAGCATCCGGAGAGCAGTGTCCCAAAAGAATATGTCTGCTCTAATGTTCTTTCTTCAAACCCAGTACTTATAATATTCCCCAAAATATGGGTGGCTCCCTCTACTGTCCAATCCCCTGTCTACAACACACACTCCCTGTCTTCTATGGGTCGTCACCCTAAAACGGCTCCCTCTGAAACGAAATAAACATCCTCTCAGGTTCCACTTGAAAACATTAGCAAAGTCATAATCTTAATACACTACAATGTTCTCTTGATAAGTGTGTGAATTGGACCATGTTCTTGTCCTGCTAAGCATTCAAAATGCAACGAGTACTTTTGTGTGTCAGGGAAAATGTATGGAGTAAAAAGTACATTCTTTTTTCTTTAGTAATGTAGTGAAGTAAAAGGAAAAGTTGTCCAAAATATAAATAGTAAAGTACAGATACTCCCAAAAACTACTTAAGTAGTACTTTAAAGTTTTTTTTTTTCCTTAAGTACTTTACACCACTGACAACTCCTGCCTTCCTGATCTCAAAACCCAGAACCAAATCTTGCAGATGTTGGGAGTGCGTAACTACTGCCTCCCGAAGGACACGCTGCAGGCAGGGCCTCTGTTTACCAGGCTCATCCTCTCATCCTCTACTCTTTGTTCTGGTAATTTGTTATTCTTAAAACTGCTCCATGATTATTCCTCTATGATGGTGTTCTGCATGCTGTGAATCTGCATAGCCCTCTATGTCATATTTCATTGTTGCTACAGGCTATTGTTGATCTGTGTTACTTCTCTACACTGAATTCATTTAGTCAACAATCCACATGTTCTGCGTTCATTCATAAGACAGAGGTGTATTCAC
The DNA here is from genome assembly GCF_020615455.1 of Coregonus clupeaformis. Taxonomy (NCBI): domain Eukaryota; kingdom Metazoa; phylum Chordata; class Actinopteri; order Salmoniformes; family Salmonidae; genus Coregonus; species Coregonus clupeaformis. The sequence goes on from NC_059218.1 coordinate 37,438,965, forward strand.
TAGGAACCAAAACGGAAGCAAACAGCCAAAACAAGGAGGGACAAACCTGAACTTGACCAATAAGAAACCCTCGTTTTTGTTCCAAAATGTTTTCTATTGCAAAACGTTTTGCTACGGTGTGCACTAATGAATACACCCCTGCTGTTGGGTACCTGGTGTTTTGCACTGATTAAAGCACCTGTAACACAGGGGGCTGCTGAGGGGAGGACGGCTTATAATAATGGCTGGAATGGAGTCAATGGAATGGTATCAACCACGTGTTTGATGTTTTTGATACTATTCCATTTATTCCGTTCCAGCCATTACCAGGTACCCAACAGCATCCTCCCCAATTAAGGTGCCACCGGCCACCTGTGACCTGTAAGGATTATGTTATGTGTTCACTGTGGATCCTCCTTTCCCAAAAACTCCCGGCTTTCCAGATATCCTGGTTGGAAAACTCTGGAATTACGAGGGAATATGCAGGAAATCCGTGAATCCTCCAACCAGGATTTCTGGAAAATCAGGTAATTTTGGGAAGGTTCCCAAAACTAATGCTCAGGCCCTCCGTAGTTCATGTCATGTTGAGAAGACAACCATCAGTTTTGATTAAAGCTAACTTGGTTGTCAGTAATCACTAATCTATGTTATTTACATTATAGCCCCACCTGTACGTGAAGAAGATTTACTTCCTGGAATTCAAAACAATAAAAAAGATCAGGTTGCAAACATCTGCAATATGTGTTCTTTAATAGTAACTTGGTTGTCAAAAATCACACGCTATAGTCCGACCTCGTATGTGAATATCATTTGCTTGAATGCAAAACAGTAAAAAGGGGAGGTTACAAGTGTCCAATGTTATATTATGCTAACTTATATTATGCTAACGGTAGCCAGAAGTAAATAATGGATTATTGTGGATTCTGGCACCATGGGCTTTCAGACACATATCAAGGTTAGGGTAATTTGACCCAAATATAGAGTTTGGATTACCTATCCCTTTAAAAAGCCTGTGGGGTTCAGTCCTAGTACAGCAGGACAATGTCTCCCCGTGCTGTCTGTCTGTGTGAACTGCATGCGCTCCTGGACTGTTAACCACTGTTATCGTTCTACCACTCTAGGGCCAGTTTCCCAGATACAGTCACAGATTAAGCCTAGTCCAGGACAAGAAAGCATTCTCAAGAGATTCTCTATTGAAATAGCTTTTAAGTCCAGGACTAGGCTTAATCTTTGTCTGGGAAAGCGGCCCATTGAGAATAAAACTCTGCTACATTTTAATGTCAGACACCATGACCACAGATGTCAGAGATAAGTAGAATAATTTTAATGTATAAAATGTAAACTGATGTAAAACATGACAAAGGCCATTAAACATTATTTTATAAATTAAATAAATTAAATAAAATTAATAAAACATGACCAATCAATCAATCAAATGTATTTATAAATGGGAATGGGAAACTGGCGGCCCGCAGGCCCCTCAATTTCAACTAAATGTTTTTTGGAACTCAGAAGGGGTCTCAAGTTACTGTTGCGTGTTAGAATAGTAGAATACACAAAGTGAAATTTTGAAATGTGGTTGTGCATCAGCATTTTCTCTCTTGTTATGTCAGTCAATGATAGTCAGTTAATTAGCCCATGTCAGCATTTTTTGGGGGGTTTGCTAAGTTATTTTAGCGGCCAGCCATCTAAACTTGTTAACATGGACGAAATTAACGGCCCCAGGGTCCCCATTGACTTTGTTAGTCAGTCACTCAGATCTAATATTAAACTGCAAAAATGTCTCTCCACCCTGTGGCAAAATGTGTAGAATTGCAGGAAATTAGTCATGTGGGGCCACATTTGCTCACGGGTCTGCAAGATGGGTACATTGTGTCCTCCACCCCCATCAAAGTTGCCCATCCCTGTTTCAAACAATGCAGCAATTACATCGAATTACACTAGAATGCCATAGCACACTTCACAGACAGATGCAGCAACCGTCTGAGCGGTTGGCTTCTGAGTCCTCACCCGCTACGGACTTAAGCCGACTCTGCTTTGGTCTGACCCACTACAGGCGGTCCGGCAAGTACCCAGCAGATGTGTTCATATCCAGAGTTTTACATATGTCTATCACAGGAGGCTGGTGGCACCTTAATTGGGGAGGACTGGCTTGTGACAGGAGCGGAATGGTATCAAATCCAAACACATGCTTTGATGCCATTATTATGAGCCGTCCTCCCCTCAGCAGCCTCCACTGATGTACAGTGCATTCGGAAAGTATTCAGACCCCTTGACTTTTGCCAGCATTTTGTTACGTTACAGCCTTATTCTAAAATTGATGAAATTGTTTTTCCCCTCATCAATCTACACACAACACCCCATAATGACAAAGCAAAAACAAGTTTAGATTTTTTTTCCAATTTATAAATAATAAGAAACTGAAATATTACATTTACATAAGTTTTCAGACCCTTTACTCAGTACTTTCTTGAAGCACCTTTGGCAGCGATTACAGCCTCGAGTCTTCTTGGGTATGACGCTACAAGCTTGGCACACCTGTATTTGGGGAGTTTATCCCAGTCTTCTCTGCAGATCCTGTCAAGCTCTGTCAGGTTGAATGCGGAGCGTCGCTGCACAGCTATTTTCAGGTCTCTCCAGAGATGTTCGATCGGGTTCAAGTCCGGGCTCTGGCAGGGCCACTCAAGGACATTCAGAGACTTGTCCCGAAGCCTGATCTGTGTCTGGTGCCAACCAGCCATTATTATGAGCCGTCCTCCCCTCAGCAGCCTCCACTGATGTATATTAACATCTCTCTCTAGGCGGCAGCACGTGATGTCTGAGAGAGACAGAAAAAAGGAATGACTCAACAGGCTAGATGTATGATCCTCTCTCAGGACTGGTGGAGATCTTATCTGATCTGTGTCTGGTGCCACCCAGTTGTACATCATACTGTGCATGCCAGAGCTCAGAGGACCATCTCCAAGACTTCTAGCAGGTTCTAGAACTCACCATGGCACAACAGTAGTGGCTATACAAATAACCATCTCTAATCAATAGCATGTACTATGCAAATACTCATGTAGTTAAGGCAATGCAGGCACTTACGACAATATCAACAACATGCACAAACCTGCAAGATAAAAAGTACTATTACAATACAGTTACACTTGTAGGAAAGTAGCATCAAGTACTATAAGTAACTAAGCATCGTTTAGCAGCACTAAAACCCCAATGGTAGGCCCCACAACTCACACTTTCTTAGATGCTCAATCTTCCTAGTAAACACAATCAACTTGAGTCTTCTTCTTCTGACGACTAAAACACTCTGACCTTGGGTTGGAGGGGTCAGAGTCCAAATGTCCATTCTGGCACGCTGATTGGTGAAAACCAGGAGGCTATGATAAAGACATTAAAAAAATGAACTGTGGGGAAAGTCAGATGCGCAGGTATGGACTTTACATTTTTACAGATTTTAAACATGACATGAAGGCCATAAAACATGACCAAGATTTTAAACAATGCAGCAATTACATCGAACTACAGTAGAATGCCATAGCAATCTCAAAGTGCTTAAAATGTAAATTAATTAATAATGAAATGGCAAATTGAAATAAAAATCAGAAATGTGAGATCTGGAAGTCAGAATCAAAGCAGTTATTTGCTTGGGAGGGAGTGGGATCTCTGTTTTAACCAGGTAGTAGACGTAATATGGTCATGGTCAAATTTAGTGCGCTATATAGGGAATATAGGGTCCCATTTGACTTCCTGCTACATGGCTCGAGGATTCTCCATGGAAGATTTTCTCTTGCAGACTGGACATTCCCGATTTCCCTTTTGTCTCCAGTATTCCTTTAGCAGGCTTTGCAGAAGCAGTGGCCACAGGTCAGTTTGACAGGCTGCTTGAAGTCACCATTGCACAGAATACAGCGTGGAGGTGGAGGTGGAGATACGGGGATAGATTCTGCACCACCCATTTTCTCATCCAGTCACGATCACTCCTCTGTAATATCCTGTGAGGTTAGACGCAGTACTTTCACTTTTTAAAAATACGGTTTGTTCTCCTCAGCCACACTTTGAAAGCACTGTTTTTCACTCCTGAAATGCTGTCAAACTTTTTAAAAGCAAAATAACTTAAATGATTCAGGAGACACGTATTTTGTCCCATTGATTTCAAACCTAACCATCTAAAAATATTTGCCCACACCCAAGTCTCTCGAGCAAGATGTCTTACTTCCGCAAACAACTTTCTCTTTCGGTTTTATGGCGAACTACACTCAAAATGTGTACTGTCGCCACCAACGGGACGGGGGTAAAAAAACATTACAAAATAAAAATTAATTCCTTACGGGAAATTAACATTAATCCCAAAAGACTAAACAATTGTTTTTAATACACATACATTCCCACTCCTTCAGTCCTTCAAAACCACAAATACCTTGCTCAGGCTCTGGGGCTTAATTCTCTAGAAATGTTTGCTAATTTATAAAAAATTAAAATCAAAAATAAATTTACATAAGTATTCAGACTCTTTACTTAGTACTTTCTTGAAGCACCATTGGCAGCAATTACAGCCTCAAGTCTTCTTGGGTACAGTGATCTGGATAAGAACGTCTGCTAAATGACTTAAATGTAAATGTAAATGATATATAATAATAATAATAATAATAATAATAATACATAGAAAATAGAAAATAGAATACAAAATAAAAGTAAGAATAAAAACCACACAAGAATTACGATGAGAGTTAAATAACAAGACTGCAAGTATATACAGGTCAGTGCCAGTACCTTATTTAATGTTCAGGGGTACTGGAGTGGTTGTATATACAGGTCAGTGCCAGTACCTTATTTAATGTTCAGGGATACTGGAGTGGTTGTATATACAGGTCAGTGTCAGTACCTTATTTAATGTTCAGGGGTACTGGAGTGGTTGTATATACAGGTCAGTGCCAGTACCTTATTTAATGTTCAGGGATACTGGAGTGGTTGTATATACAGGTCAGTGCCAGTACCTTAATTCATTGACAGGGAATAAGGTGGAAATCCGGGAATCCTCCAACCAGGATTTCTAGAAAACCAGGGGATTTTGTAACCCTACTACTATTGTTATTCTCTGAGGTCATACGGTTCATCCACAAATCCAGGGAACTAAGGGAAACTTAGCCAGCAGATACGGCCCACTTGCTTATAGCTGCACTATAAGATACGGCGAGTTGCCCCCAACACACTTATCGAACATTTTACTACTTTACTAAAGAATGATCTACATTTTTCTCTCTAAACAAGTGTATTATTTATCTTAAGGCTTTCCTACTTGTATTTTCTTTAAACAATTATAGATCTAACTAAATTGGAAGATATCTACAACCTTTTCCAAATTTACCACCATTTTTTTGTTGTTGAAATATCTCCAAAAGTTGTGATGACACAGAGGCCATTTTTTGTTGAGCAAGAGCAGTGGCAGGCAGGGAAAGTGTTGGGGAAATAATTTGGTGACATCTTGTGGTCTTAATGTGAATTACAGGATGGGGGCCAGTTACCACAGGGGGCTAGTTACCCCCTAGTACCCTACAGGCAAACTTTCACGTGAGTTCCGCTGCTAACTCAAACAAGCACTTGCTTTCTGTTTCGTTATTGTTAGTTGACGTATTGTTTGTTACACAGGTAGTTTACACTTGAAACGTATTGAGTGATATAATAAAGTGAACTTACTTCTTTGCTGTGAAGGCAAACGAGCTGTGTTGTTATTGTGGCTCTTCTTCTATAATATTATCGCCATCCGCAAACAAACGTTAGAGATGCTGTTACCGCTCTATCTATCAATCACTTACCGCTGTGATGCATGCAAGAATAACTAAGTCCTTCGGGTCACAGATTTTTCCAATCCTTCAGAATAAGAGTCCTGTCCTGTATACTTTGTAAATGAATAATTAGGGCGGAACGGGGTATGGTAGTACTTTGAACGGGGTATGTTAGTAGGTGCCAGCCCCACCGGGTTTGTGTGTGTCAAAAACTGCAACGCTGCTTGGTTTTTCACGCTCAACAGTTTCCTGTGTGTATCAAGAATGGTCCACCACCCAAAGGACATCCAGCCAACTTGACAAAACTGTAGGAAGCATTGGAGTCAACTTGGGCCAGCATCCCTGTGGAACACATTCGACACCTTGTAGAATCCATCTCCTGACAAATGTAGGCTGTTCTGAGGATAAACGGGGGTGCAACATTAAGAAGGTGCTCCTAATGTTTTCTACACCCAGTAAATATTATCCATGTCCTTGTTAAGCCACGACTTGATAGGATAGTCTTGAACGGAGCTCGTCCAATTTGTTCCCCAGTGATTGTACGTTTGCCAATAAAAAGGAGGGTAGAGGCGGTTTATGTACTCGCCGACAGGCCTCTCTTACGCAGCCTTTTTCCTGTCCGAGTCTCGGGGATTAGGGCCTGCCCCGGGGTGAGCAGCAGTAGTGGTAATATCACTGTGGAAGCCAATCCAGAAAAAAAGCCATATTACAACCTATGTGTTGTGATAATTGCGTTGTTTTCTCTATAACCTGTTAGTTCATATGCCTTGACACGGTGATATATATATATAGGCCTAAGGCCGAGACAATAAGAAGACAGTGGTAGAATAAATTCAACCACATATTTGTTTCATTAGAAAACCGGAGAGCAACGTCTGTCCGGTGAAGTCCACAAAACATATTGCATATAACAAACAGTTACAAGACCTACAGCATGGTCAAGCAAGGTAATGTTTCCAACATTTTCGGACTACTAAACAACTATTGATTTAAAACCACAGAGAGTTACCGCAAGTCGCAAAGAAAACAGGCGCTGCCTCCACTATTCCAGCACCATTTCAACTTCAACATTTCAACATAATCTAATCACCTATGCTTAGTCTAATACAGTGACAACTAAAATATACCAAAAACGATTTAGTCCAATCAACGTAAGCTAAATATGATGTGGCTGTCCATGGTATTGATTTCTGTCTGTGTCTGTGTGTGTGTGTGTACGTGCGTGCAAGTAGAAAAAACCCCTACTTGTTGTCACGTCTCCTCCCGTTGCTCCCCTCCGGCGCTCTGATTCGCCGGTCTACTGAGCCACCGGTCTGAGCGCACCACCTCGGCAACACCGGAATGGAAACCCAATGCACCTTAATCCCCTCCAGCGCACCTTCATCTCATCACAACCACTATATAGCCCTGGACTGTTCTGGATGATGTTGTGTGTGATTGTTTAGCTTCATGTCATTTTCTCTATCTTTGTTATTTCTCTTTGTCATGGTTAAGTAAACCTTGACCTTGTTAATTCCTGCGTCTGCGTCCTGCCTCTTCGTATCCTCAGTATTCGTCACACTTGTAGAGAAATGCCAATGCCATCCTCCTCTTTCATGTTGCCTAAACAGTCTATGATTCTGTCATACAGTACACGCTTTTAGTTTCTGTTGTCCTAGGCTACCTGGCGAAAATACTTGCTCGCTAGCCTAACTTCCTTTCAGGGGCAATGATACACCAGGCCAGCTAGTCAACATTAGCTTACTACATATAGCTACATGTTGAACTTCCATCCTCTCAGGCCAGGGGCACAATGTATGAATTTATGGTTGGATCAGAATCGCTGTTATAATCATTGGCCAGTACGGAGAATTAAGTAAAACCACAAGTCCAAATCCCTATCTCCATTCATGGCTAATTTAGTAAAGGGACCATTTTAGCTAGCTAGCTAGCCACCAGAGGACAACAACACAATGAGATGTAACAATTCAAGTTTTTTTCTGTCAATAATTACGTTTGGCTTGTGATGTGATTGGTCTGAAGCCAATTCCAAACTGGCTTCCCTCTACACTTTTTTTTTGGTGTGCCAGGACCATTCATAGCTGAGCTCACTCAGTTTAGCTCAACGCTGATTGGCTTTTATTATTATTTATTTTTTAATCAAGGGAGGCCAAATGCTCGCTGACTTCCCTTGCATTCAATGCTATGGGCGGCAACAATGTCATACTCTTTCTGGCCAGACAGCATCAGATCGATACTCTACACATACTGAGACAGAGCGGTGCTGTTTCGTTTGCTCGGATGCTTTCTCCGGTGAGATAAATTTAGCCTCTATTGGAATTTTTTGTTAACTGCTTAGACAACATAACAAACCACTTATATGAATTATGCATGTTGTAGAATGAAATGCGTATATGCCCTATATGCCTATGGATTAAGAACCAATTTAACAATAGTAGAGACATTTCTTTAGTGCAAATGCTGTGGTTCCGAGAAAGGATGGTTCCCTCTAGCTCCCTGCAGCTGGTCTGGGTGTGTAGTCAAGGACATGGGATGGAGATACACTTCAGGAACAGATAGACCTGTATAGACCTATATTGTTTCTCGTTGCTTCTGAGTAACCTGATCACACGGTCAGGACAAAGAGCCTCAGAATGACCACAGTTTTTCAGTTCATCCTGTCTTTTACTATCTTCCAATGGTGCAGCTGGGTGGAGATAGGAGTAGCAACGGAACTAACGTTATCACTTGTTTATGCGCTATGACCCGATACACATAGCCTGACCCGATACACATAGCCACATACACATAGTCACAAGAAGAAACCATAGTGGCTCAAGGTCCAGGGAGGGTGGCTGTTTGGAGAAAGAGGGGGTTCCTATATAATATGAAAAGGAGACCAAGCAGACATGGGGATAGACAGGAAAGAAGCCAATTTTTCAGTAGACTATAAGTTAAAATTATATGTTGAACAAAGTTAAATACTTTTAGACTATAAATTTAAAACATAATTAATCACAAAGACAAGCAGTAAGACTAAGTGATACAGAGAGTGGTACAGAGAATGAGGAGGCCTGGAACAGAGCCAGGAGATGGAGGACATGGACCTGGGAAAAGGCCTGCTCATTCTTATTATGTGTGGGAAATATACACTATGCATGAGAACTGTACATGTCTGAGAACTGATTATACTGCTATGCATGAAGCCATGCATGAGGAATGTCTTAAATGTATATGGTTGAGAATGGGTTATGGACCTGCCATGTTTAAACCATATTTAAGTGTTGATTGATATGTTTTATAATGTGTTATGGGTTAGATGGGATGATTTATGTGCAAATGTATTTGTGGCTGGAGACTTTATGTGCAGAGGGGGCCTATCTCAGAAACTGCATGAGAAAGCTTGGTCCTGCCACTATTGTTTCCAAATCTGAATACATAGGAGGAAGAGAAGTCAGATTTCGCCACTATCATAAATTAAGAGAGTGGGCGGAGCGGTCAAAAGATGGAGACTTGGAGACAATGGTGGAAGAACTAAACAGGGAGGGATTAAGCTCAAAAGTATGTAAAATGTGCAGGAATAGAACTGTATATGAACTGAGGGCCAAGTGTAGGGAATTCAGTTGTGCTGCAGACCCACTTGGCTTTTGTTGCGTTGTGTAATAAAGTCTATCTTGATTCTACAATAACTCTGCAAGAACTTTGATTTTTAATAAGTATAGGGATACATTTCCACGACACCTCTTGCAAATTAGTTTTTTCTTTTTTTCTTTTTAATTTTTTTTGGGAAGCCTTGCTTCCCTTGGCATCCATGAATACACGTCACTGGTGAGCAGTATGTCCTGTGCTCAGACTCGTTGAAGGAGAAGTCTTCATCCAAATCAAAGTTAGTGATCGCTGTTCTGATGTCCAGAAGCTCTTTTCGGTCAGAGGAAATAATTGCAGAAACATTATGTAAAGATTAAGATCAGAGTTTAAAAAACACACAAAATAGCAGAATTGGTCAGGAGGCCGTAAAACGACTGCTATCCATTCCAGCACCATTCTCTTCTCCTCTCACGGGTTCTCTCTGACCTCTGCCTTGTTCTTGATGACAGAGGAGAAGCGGACCAGTTTTATCTCCTTGGCGTCCCGTCCTCGAGCGTCGTCCCACACATATTCAGGTGACAGCAGCTTGGTGGGCTTATTCTTCACCAGGTACCAGTTCAGATGACTCTCCTCCTGCCACACAGCCTCCACACCCACAGACTTATCCACCTAGAGGGAGGGGGTGGGGAAGAGGAGGGACAGGGGGGTTGAGAGAGAGAATGACTGAGTGAGTGACTACAGAGGAGATTGAGAGAGAGTGAGTGCCTGCCTGCCTCCCTGCGTCTGTGCCTACGTGTCGGAATGCATGCCTTTCTGTCTGCATGACTGTCTGTCAGGTATGAGTGTGTGAGTGTGTGTTTGCCTGCCTGCCTGCATGAGTACCTACCTCCAGGTGCTCCCTGCACGTCTTGGTCAGCCTGTGAACATCCTCCAGTGCTCCTCCGAATATGTTGGCCTGGTAGTAGAAGTCTCCCTGGTCCAGGGGTACATAGGCTGTGGAGACGTTCCGCCGCTCGTAGGGGTACTGGTTCCGGGGGTACCAGTAGAACCTGCAAGACACAAGACAATTTTGTATTGTTACGTAACCTTTATTTAACCAGGAAAATACCCTTACCAATGTCAGGGTGAAACTTTATTTGGATAGCCTGTAGAGCACCTACAGATGGACAAGCTACAGACTATCAGTAACATTTCAACTAACTATCTACTAACCCTAGCCCTAACCCTGAATTTAACCCTAGCCCTAACCCTGAACTTAACCCTTATCCTAACCCTGAACTTAATCCTTACCCTAGCCCTAGCCCTAACCCTTATTCTAAACCTAACCTTAAACTTAGCAAGCAGTTGCTTATCAACAGATAGTTTGTTGATAGTATGACCACCTGTAGAGTATCAACAGATGGAAAATCCATGTCACATTTTCTGGCCTATCCAGACAAAGAATTGTTTTTGTCTGCGATGGAACCCAGCCTGGGAGACAGTATATTAAGGGGGGCAGTCTAGCGAATCCAGGAGTTGTGGTTTCATCTCGCTGTGATATTCTCAGCCTGATTTAGAGCTCTCAACATGAAAAAATACTAAATAATTTCGTAGAATTGACACACGACCATTCTCGTGGTCACAGAGGGACGAAAGCTGATGTTATAACGAGTCTGCAGACATTCAAATGGTGTCTCTGCGTCGCTCAGAGAACTTGGTAGAAAATGCTCTGTCGTCAGTTATGAAAAGGGGACTCATTTGTACTGACACTAAATATGATCTTATTTGTTTTACAGTTATAAGAAAGGTGAAATCTTATAGCAAGTCATTTATAATTTCATTGTTACTATATTTAGAAAGCATTTCAGTTGTTTCAAGCCCTATTCCCCCACTTTCGTTGAATAGAGAGAAAATCATATATAATTTTAATATTTGTTTCTTGAGCTTGTGTCCTTAAATGTGAAGAATTTACAATTATGTTTACCAGAAAGGGGAGTTCCAGACCTTTCTAGAACTATGCAGCATTACTAGTTGTCCATCTCATGAAAAACAGTTACTTTTGGGTATGTCTATTTAGGAGTAAATCTACATTTCGCCATTATGTTCAAGTTAAAGGAGAAGTTATATTTTTTACAACCAATTTAAAAATACACTACTATGTGGACACCTGCTCCTCGAACATCTCATTCCAAAATCATGACCATTAATATGGAGTTGGTCCCCCCTTAGCTGCTACAACAGCCTCCACTCTTCTGGGAAAGCTTTCCACTAGATGTTGGAACATTGCTGCAGGGACTTGATTCCATTCAGCCACAAGAGCATTAGTGAGGTTGGGCACTGATGTTGGGCAATTAGGCCTGGCTCGCAGTCGGCGTTCAAATTCATCCCAAAGGTGTTCGATGGGGCCGAGGTCAGGGCTCTGTGCAGACCAGTCAAGTTCTTCCACACTGATCTCGACAAACCATTTCTGTATGGACCTCAATTTGTGTCGAACTGCCAGATGGTGAAGCATGATTCATCACTCCACCGCATGGTGATCTTAGGCTTGTGTGCGGCTGCTCGGCCATGGAAACCCATTTCATGATGCTCCCGACAAACAGTTATTGTGCTGACGTTGCTTCCAGAGGCAGTTTGGAACTCGGTAGTGAGTGTTGCAACCGAGGATAGACGATTTTTACGCACTACGCGCTTCAGCACTCGACGGTCCCGTTCTGTGAGCTTGTGTGGCCTACCACTTCGCGGCTGAGCCGTTGTTGCTCCTAGACATTTCCACTTCACAATAACAGCATTTACAGTTGACCTGGGCAGTTCTAGTAGGGCAGAAATTTGACGAACTGACTTGTTGGAAAGGTGGCATCTTTTGACGGTGCCATGTTGAAAGTGACTGAGCTCTTCAGTAAGGCCATTCTACTGCCAATGTTTGTCTATGGAGATTGCATGGCTGTTTGCTTTGATTTATAAACCTGTCAGCAACAGGTGTGGCTGAAATAGCTGAATCCACTAACTTGAAGGGGTGTCCACATGCTTTTGTATATGCAGTGCCTTTGGAAAGTATTCAGAAACCTTGACGTTTTACACATTTTGTAACGTTACAGCCTTATTTTAAAATGGATTAAAAAATGAATTAAAAAAATAATGCCCAGCAATCTACACACAATACCCATGATAAGGTGAAAACGGGTTTTTAGAAATTTTTCCAAATGTATTAAAAATTTAAAACAGAAATAACTTGACTGGAGTCCACCTGTGGTAAATTCAATTGATTGGACATGATTTGGAAAGGCACAGACCTGTCTATATAAGGTCCCACAGTTGACAGTGCATGTCAGAGCAAAAACCAAGCCATGAGGTCAAAGGAATTGTCCGTAGAGCTCCGAGACAGGATTGTATCGAGGCACAGATCCGGGGAAGGGTACCAAAATATTTCTGCAGCATTGGAGGTCCCCAAGAACACAGTGGTCTCCATCATTCTAAAATGGAAGAAGTTTGGAACCATCAAGACTCTTCCTAGAGCTGGCCACCCGGCCAAACTGAGCAATCGGGGGAGAAGGGCCTTGGTCAGGGAGGTGACCAAGAACCCAATGGGCACTCTGACAGAGCTCTAGAGTTCCTCTGTGGAGATTCGAGAACCTTCCAGAAGGACAACCATCTCCGCAGCAATCCACCAATCAGGCCATTGTGGTAGAGTAGCCAGACGGAAGCCACTCCTCAGTAAAAGGCACATGACAGCCCGCTTGGAGTTTGTCAAAAGGCACCTAAAGACTCTCAGACCATGAGAAACAAGATTCTCTGGTCTGATGAAACCAAGATTGAACTATTTGGCCTGAATGCCAAGCGTCATGTCTGGAGGAAACCTGGCACCATCCCTATGGTGAAGCATGGTGGTGGCAGCATCATGCTGTGGGGATATTTTTCAGTGGCAGGGACTGGGACACTAGTCAGGATTGAGGCAAAGATGAACAGAGCAAAGTACAGAGAGATCCTTGATGAAAACCTGCTTCAGAGCGCTCAGGACCTCAGACTGGGGTGAAGGTTCTCCTTCCAACAGGACAACGAGCCTAAGCACACAGCCAGGAGCGGCTGCGGGACAAGTCTCTGAATATCCTTGAGTGGCCCAGCCAGAGCCCGGACTTGAACCCGATCGAACATCTCTGGAGAGACCTGAAAATAGCTGTGCAGCAGTGCTCCACATCCAACCTGACAGTGCTTGAGAGGATCTGCAGAGAAGAATGGGAGAAACTCCCCAAATACAGGTGTGCCAAGCGTCATACAAAAGAAGACTCAATGCTGGAATCGCTGCTAAACGTGCTTCAACAAAGTACTGAGTTAAGGGTCTGAATACTTATGTAAATTTGATATTTCAGTGTTTTGTTTTTAATAAATTAGTAAACATTTCAAAAAAACCTGTTTTTGCTTTGTCATTATGGGGTGTTGTGTGTAGATTGATGAGGAAAAAACAATAGAATAAGGCTGTAACGTAACAAAATGTGGAAAAAGTCAAGGGCTCTGAATAATTTCCGAAGGCACTGTATGTCAGCAACGGTTATGGCTGAAGTAGCCAAATCCACTAATGTGAAGGGGTGTCCACATACTGTTGTATATATAGTGTATATACTGTACATGTAAATAGCATGTTATAGAAGGGTCCAGACACCTTTTTTGACCATTCTATAACATGCCATTTACTTCATAAATATAGATTTTTGGTTGTAAAAAATGAAACTTCTCCTTTAAATAAGTAGGTAAGTAAGTAATACCAGGGATGGATGCTGGCCCTTCAAGTAAGTATTACCAGGGGTGTATGCTGGCCCTTTAAGTAAGTAAGTAAGTAAGTAAGTAAGTAAGTATTACCAGGGGTGGATGGCGGCCACCAGTCTCCCCAGAGCCTCTGGCCCCACACGGCCTTGGAACTTCATGTCTACATCAAGGCAGAAGATGTAGTGCGCCTCCCGGTGGATGTGAACCTCAATGGCAGTCTGCTCCCAAATAAATGGTTGGTGGATGTTCAGTAGAATTTCAATCAATCAATCAAACAAACAACAAACAACAAATCAATCAAATCAAACAATCAAACAGTCAAACTTGATTGTCCTCAGATGTAAATTTGGTTTGCAGGCAGGGGTAAGATGATAAAAATACACAATCCACCGTCGACAACATTTCAACTTATTGGTTTGCACTAACCCTAACCATGTAGGCATATCCTCTTAATTAACTGTAACCCTAGAAATATGTTGCCTATTATCAACAGTTGATATTTTGTTAATAGTTGGGACATCTTTAGGGAACCACTACTACTACATTTTTACATTTTAGTCATTTAGCAGATGCTCTTATCCAAAGCGACTTACAGGAACAATTAGGGTTAAGTGCCTTGCTCAAGGTCTCATCAACAGATTTTTCACCTAGTTGGCTTGGGGATTCAAACCAGTGTGTAAGGGTTGGTGTGAGGTGTGACCCAGGTGTGGTGCAGGATAGATAGTAGGCAGTAGGCAGTAGGCAAGGATGGTGAAACAAGGATCTTTACTGGAGGTCCAAAAGCCAGGATACAAAACAACGGACTATACATGATAACAAATGAGGAGCACTTAGGTCTCCAAAAACAGGCTGACAACAAACAATACGAAATACTAACTCTGACTGGAAAAACACAACGACACAGGGAGAACACTTCTTCAGTACCTGTAACTCCATCACGTGCTCTGATACTGATACAGTGGGGGAAAAAAGTATTTAGTCAGCCACCGATTGTGCAAGTTCTCCCACTTAAAAAAATGAGAGAGGCCTGTAATTTTCATCATAGGTACACATCAACTATGACAGACAAATTGAGAAAAAAAATCCAGAAAATCACATTGTAGGATTTTTTATGAATTTATTTGCAAATTATGGTGGAAAATAAGTATTTGGTCACCTACAAACAAGCAAGATTTCTGGCTCTCACAGACCTGTAACTTGTTCTTTAAGAGGCTCCTCTGTCGTCCACTCGTTACCTGTATTAATGGCAGCTGTTTGAACTTGTTATCAGTATAAAAGACACCTGTCCACAACCTCAAACAGTCACACTCCAAACTCCACTATGGCTAAAGGACACCAGAAACAAAATTGTAGACCTGCACCAGGCTGGGAAGACTGAATCTGCAATAGGAAATTACAGGCCTCTCTCATCTTTTTAAGTGGGAGAACTTGCACAATTGGTTGCTGACTAAATACTTTTTTTCCCCACTGTACGTACTGCTTGACATCAAGGAACTAGCAGTGAAAACTGAGCAAGGGAACACAGGGAAGTGAGGGCATAAATACACAGGTGAATCAGATAGCCACAGGTGACACCAATAGGCAGATATCTAGTCACGACTGTGAGTGAGGAGGTGCCTATGGTTGTCGGAGGATGACACCTAGTGGGTCACTCCGGAACTGCGACCCACTCCTGTAACAGTGCCCTCGTGTTGGCATGGCGCCCGGCAGGAGATCGATAGCTCAGTCATAAGGCCTGTGAGGAGGGAGGCCCTTGGCATGCCTCTTACTAAACCCCTCCACCAGATCCCAGCGTAGGTCCACTGAACCCTGACGAGGAGGAAAAGTCTGGGCGTCTCTGGAGTTGGGGTTTCGGTTCCGGCTTGCTAGCACCCTCCAGATACCTAGCACCCTCCCGTTTTCCCGGCTTCTCCAGGCATGAGTCGCCGTGGTGACCTGCGTGGCCGCAGTTCCGGAAACGTCCCTGGGGCAGACCCTCTGCCTCTTCATTCAGGACAAGCGCGCCGCACCCAGCTGCGTAGCCTCCTCCTGAGGCTTCTCCTCACTGAATCGGCGGAAAGACTCCGGGCTGATAGGGAGACACGGAGGCGAGCCTTGCGTCATGCCTCTCTCGTACGCCCTCTCACGGCGCCTTTTTTCCACCCGCACAGAGAGGTCGACGAGGCTGTCCAGTTGTTCAGGCAGCTCCCTGAAGGAGAGTTCGTCCTTCATCCCCTCCGATTGCCCCTGCGCGTACAGGACAACCAGGACGGCCTCCTCCCATCCTGCCTCTCGAGCCCAGGTCCGGAACTCCATGGAGTAGTCCGCCACCGAACGGTCACCCTGCCAACAAGCCGTGAGCCACCTCCCGACCTTGTGCCTCGACTCCACCCGAGAGGTGTCGAACACCTTGTGGAACTCCTGGGTGAATTGGTAGGAGTTGGAGCACGCTGGAGTTTGGCTCTCCCACTCCGCGGTAGCCCAAGAAAGAGCCCGACCTGTCAATAGAGCCATAATGTAGGCCACCCGGCCCTGCTCCGTTGGGAAGGAGGAGGGTTGCAGGCTGGACATCAGGGAACACTGGGTGAGGAATTCCCTGTAGCCCTCTGGATGTTCGTCGTACGGTGGGGTTCTCGCGATGTCGCAAGCGAGACTGGAGACGCCGCAACTGACTATACACAAAAGCAAATTAGGAGCACATAGGTCTCCAAAAAACAGGCTGACAACAAACAATTTGAAATACTAATTCTGACTGGAAAAACAGAACGACACTGGGAGAACACTTCTCGAGTACCTGTAACTCCGTCACGTGATCCGACACTGATACGTACTGCTTGACATCAAGGAACTAACAGAGAAAACTGAGCAAGGGAACACTGGGAAGTGAGGACATAAATAAACAGGTGAATCAGATAGCCACAGATGACACCAATATGCAGATAATTAGTCCCGACTGTGAGTGAGGAGGTGCCTATGGTTGTCGGAGGATGACACCGAGTGGGTCGCTCCAGAACTGCGACACACTCCTGTAACACAGTGACCTTTCGGTTACTTACCCAACGCTCCTAAACGCTAGGCCTAAACTACTACTACTACTACTACTACTACTACTACTACTACTACTACTTATACTACTACTACTATTACTACTACTGCTACTACTATTACTACTACTACTACTACTACTACTACTACCACTGCTACTGCTACTACTACTACTACTGCTACTGCTACTACTGCTACTACTACTACTACCGCTACTACTACTGCTACTACTACTCCTATAATAATAATATTAATAGTTATCATTAATAATAAACTAAATAACTCATAATGAAGTAATGAGTGACTCCTGAGTGGCGCAGTGGTCTAAGGCACTGCATCGCAGTGCTAGCTGTGCCACTAGAGATCCTGGTTCGAATCCAGGCTCTGTCGTAGCCGGCCGCGACCGGGAGACCCATGGGGCGGCGCACAATTGGTCTAGGGTAGGGGAGGGAATGGCCGGCAGGGGATGAAGCTCAGATCGTAGAGCATGGCGTTTGCAACGCCAGGGTTGTGGGTTCGATTCCCACGGGGGGTATGAAAAAATACAATAATGTATGCACTAACTGTAAGTCGCTCTGGATAAGAGCGTCTGCTAAATGACAAAAAATGTAAATGTAAAAAAATTTAATAATTGTAATAAAGTGTGACCTGGATGATCTCCATGCGGCGGAGGGATATCTCCTGCCAGCGGTCGAACTTCGGCACGCTCACGATGCTGAGCAGTCTGCCGACACCAAGAGTCACGTTGCCAGGCACATCACCGGGCAGGTCGGTGAACACGTAATAGTGTACCTCCAGCCCCACCTGGAATCACATTTTAATTGATTTGAAGGGATGGAATTTGTAACGAATTCAGTCACATTACGTTTAATAAATGTAAATGTAATAACATTTCATTTAATCTGGACCAATGAAAACGATCACATGGGCAGGAGGACCTAATCCTACATCATCACTCCTACAGTAGTCTTTATAAATACGGTTCCAGAATTTTTCCTATTAAAAGCGTCTGCTAAATAATAATAATAATAATAATAATAATAATAATAATAATAATAATATGCCATTTAGCAGACGCTTTTATCCAAAGCGACTTACAGTCATGCGTGCATACATTTTTTTTTTTTTGTGTATGGGTGGTCCCGGGGATCGAACACACTACCTTGGCATTACAAGCGCCGTGCGCTACCAGCTGAGCTACAGAGGACATGGCAAATATACAGTGCCTTCGGAAAATATTCAGACCCCTTGACTTTTTCCACATTTTGTTAGGTTAGAGCCTTATTCTAAAATGTATTAAATTGCTTTTTTCCCTCATCAATCTACACACAATACCCCATAATGACAAAGCAAAAATACTTTCCGAATGCACTGTATAAATGCCATTTAGCAGACGCTTTTAAAAGGAAAAACACTTTTTGGGTGACTACATGATTCCATATGTGTTATTTCATAGTTTTGATGTCTTCACTATTATTCTACAATGTAGAAAATAGTAAAAATTAAGAAAAACCCTTGAAAGAGTTTGTGTGTCCAAACTTTTGACTGGTAGTGTGTATATATATATATATATATTATTATTATTATTATTATTATTATTATTATTATTATTATTATTATTATTATTAATATTATCCCTGGTCCTAACAGTCAATCAATTTGATAGATAGTTCTGGATTCTCACCATGAAGTGCTTCTCAGCTGACTCTAAGAAGTCACGGAGAAAACGAGTGTATCTGTAAAGATGGATAGACATGAAAAACATGTACATAAAAATGTGTGTGAAATGACAGAACTAAAGTTACTACATCTTCAACGATGGATAGAAAAATGAGAGAAGCATCTACAGTGGCCTGCGAAAGTATCCAACCCCCTTGGCATTTTTCCTATTTTGTTGCCTTACAACCTGGAATTAAAATATATTTTTTGGGGTGGTTGTATCATTTGATTTACACAACATGCCTTCCACTTTGAAGATGCAAAATATTTTTTAGGGGAAACAAACAAGAAATAAGACAAAAAAACAGAAAACTTGAGCGTGCATAACTATTCACCCCCCCAAAGCCAATATGTTGTAGAGCCACCTTTTGCAGCAATTACAGCTGCAAGTCTCTTGGGTTATGTCTCTATAAACTTGGCACATCTAGCCACTGGGATTTTTGCCCATTCTTCAAGGCAAAACTGCTCCAGCTCCTTCAAGTTGGATGGGTTCGCTGGTGTACAGCAATATTTAAGTCATACCACAGATTCTCAATTGGATTGAGGTCTGGGCTTTGACTAGGCCATTCCAATACATTTAACTGTTTCCCCTTAAACCACTCGAGTGTTGCTTTAGCAGTATGCTTAGGGTCATTGTCCTGCTGGAAGGTGAACCTCCGTCCCAGTCTCAAATCTCTGGAACATTGAAACAGGTTTCCCTCAAGAATATCCCTGTATTTAGCGCCATCCATCATTCCTTCAATTCTGACCAGTTTTCCAGTTCCTGCCGATGATAAACATCCCCACAGCATGATATAGCCACCACCATGCTTCACTGTGGATGGTGTTCTCGGGGTGATTAGAGGTGTTGGGTTTGCGCCAGACATTTTCCTTGATGGCCAAATAACTCAATTTTAGTCTCATCTGACCAGAGTACCTTCTTCCATATGTTTGGGGAGTCTCCCACATGCCTTTTGGTGAACACCAAACGGGTTTGCTTATTTATTTTTTGAAGCAATGGCTTTTTTCTGGCCACTCTTCTGTAAAGCCCAGCTCTACAGAGTGTACAGCTTAAAGTGGTCCTACGGACAGATACTCCAATCTCCGCTGTGGAGCTTTGCAGCTCCTTCAGGGTTATCTTAGGTCTCTTTGTTGCCTCTCTTATTAATGCCGTCCTTGCCTGGGCCGTGAGTTTTGGTGGGCGGCACTCTCTTGGCAGGTTTGTTGTGGTGCCATATTCTTTCAATTTCTTAATAATGGATTTAATGGTGCTCCGTGGGATGCTCAAAGTTTCTGATATTTGTCCCTGACCTGTTTAGAGAGCTCCTTGGTCTTCATGGTGCCGCTTGCTTGGTGGTGTTGAAGTCTCTTGGGCCTTTCAGAACAGGTCTATATATACTGAGATCATGTGACAGATCACGTGACACTTAGATTGCACACAGGTGGACTTTATTTAACTAATTATGTGACTTCTGAAAGTAATTGGTTTCACCAGATCTTATTTAGGGGCTTCATAGCAAAGGGGGTGAATACATATGCACGCGCCACTTTTCCGTTATTTATTCGTTAGAGTTTCTTTAAACAAGTAATTTTTTTCATTTCACGTCACCAATTTGGACTATTTTGTGTATGTCCAATACATGAAATCCAAATAAAAATCAATTTAAATTACAGGTTGTAATGCAACAAAATATGAAAAATGCCAAGGGGGATGAATACTTTTGCAAGGCACTGTACGTGCTAGGATTTTTTATATATTTTTTTGCATGTCAATTAAATACATGAAGAAGGTGAAACATTCAGGTTGTAAATAATCAATAATGTGAAACATTCAGGTTGTAAATAATCAATAATGTGAAACATTCAGGTTGTAAATAATCAATAATGTGAAACGTTCAGGTTGTAAATAATCAATCATGTGAAATATTCAGGTTGTAAATAATCAATAATGTGAAACGTTCATGTTGTAAATAATCAATAATGTGAAACGTTCAGGTTGTAAATAATCAATCATGTGAAATATTCAGGTTGTAAATAATCAATAATGTGAAACATTCAGGTTGTAAATCATCAATCATGTGAAATATTCAGGTTGTAAATAATCAATAATGTGAAACGTTCATGTTGTAAATAATCAATAATGTGAAACGTTCAGGTAGTTAAAAAACAAGACCTTCAGGTAGGACAAGCAAGTGTGCCAGCAGGGGGAAATGTGTATGTATAGATACAGCTAGAGACAGACTGCATGCTTATGACATGAGATTGCTTTATCCGGAAATATGAAGTAAAGGGTCCATATAGAGTTATGGTGTGTCCCAAACAAGAACCTATTCCCTATATAGTGCTCGGGTCAAAAAGTAGTGCACTACATAGGGAATAAGATGCCAGTTGACACACAACCATAGGGTTTGAATAATGCAGACAGGCAACATGAATGAGGTTATGATGTAGATAACGTCAACCAAAGATATTAACACATGAGGTTAATGCATGTGGATAGGTACCTGGTGAATGCATGTAGATAGGTGCATGGTGGATGCATGTTGATAGGTGCATGGTGGATGCATATGGATAGGTGCATGGTGGATGCATATGGATAGGTGTGTGGTGAATGCATGTGGATAGGTGCGTGGTGGATGCATGTGGATAGGTGCATGGTGGATGCATGTAGATAGGTGCATGGTGGATGCATGTTGATAGGTGTGTGGTGAATGCATGTGGATAGGTACATGGTGAATGCATGTGGATTGGTGCATGGTGGATGCATGTGGATAGGTGCATGGTGGATGCATGTGGATAGGTGCATGGTGGATGCATGTGGATAGGTGCATGGTGGATGCATGTTGATAGGTGCATGGTGGATGCATGTTGATAGGTGCATGGTGGATGCATGTGGATAGGTGCATGGTGGATGCATGTGGATAGGTGCATGGTGGATGCATGTGGATAGGTGCGTGGTTGCGTTAGTGGCAGCAGTCTTGACATTTCAAGTAGGTGATCACACACACACAGAGGAAGTATGTAACCATTGCCTTTGCAATAGGTTTCTACACATTAAATCTGTGACTTACTTCCCTACAGCAAATACAGTGGTAGCGATGGTGAGGTTGAGGGACCTGAAGGCCTCATCTATGACCTGGGGGTCGAAGGTTCCCTCCCAGACTATAGGAGCCAGCCATGGGGTTATAGTCAGAACGTCATTCCTCCTGAATAATAATAATAGTAATATTAATAATAATAGTAATAATAATACCTAGAAAATAAAATTTCCTGATGAAACTGTGTGTGCGTACTAGCTTGTTTTAAAGTATTTATGGTTTTGCAATAAGTTATAAGAGTGGTAGTGACTGCAGTAGAAATGGTAGTGGCTGGTTATAGTTTAAAAAGTAGGTAGATGAAAACATTGATTGATTGATTTATATGTGGGGATCTATTTTCTCATAATTGGATCTGTGTGTGATGAATAGCTTAGAAGGAATGCATTAATGATAAGCATAGATGGTTTGTACTATACTGATATAAATTGTTTCACATAACCAGCTGTGATTCATGTAAGGAACGTTAGGGGGTAGGACAGATAAGACTTGTATTTCTTACAGATACGAACACTGCCTCTTTGTTGTCTGTGAACCGTTGTCTGTGAACCGTTGTCTATTTACGGAAGGATTTGTAATGAGGAAGTCAGTTCTCTGAGTGCCCTGCGTGGTATTTCAGTGGACCCGTATATACGAACCTTCATACTTATCAGACATACATTTTGCATATAATAAATTTAGCTTGGATTGAAGATCTCTTGATTCTTATTCCAATACCAGATTTGAATTACGCAATTTCTAACATATATGAGCCATATTTTTGGTCAATGGCTCTCAGGTTCCCTCTTTGAAGTGAATTGAATCACTTTTTTTCCTATGGAATTAAGTATATTTAAATAGCTGTCATTTTCCCACATAAATATGACCAAATTCATATTTGCTTCAAAATTCTAAAAACTAAATTATACAACAATCAAATTATAGTAAATTCACTTTTTAGTACTAATGTGGATTGTAGTTTGAAAAAAAGCTGCACATTATACAGTATAAAGGAAAAATGTATATGTAAATTAACAATCTGTTTTTATATTTTTTATATTATTGTAGTACAAAAAGTATAAATACAATCACAAATATTTTCTCAACCAATCTAAGTTGCGGCAGTCTGCACATTTAAAAGTTGGTTTCGTGTTTATAGCTTGAATCGTTTAAGAGCTAAAGCAGGCAGAATAATAACAATATGAGTATGTAAGAAAGCTAGAGTGGTCTTGCCTTCAGCAAGCACACTAATAATAAACACCCAAAGTCACTTAACATATTCATCATGATAACCATCAAGATAAACAGCCATTAGTGGTAACACTTTGTGAAAAGGCATTATAAAGTACGTTATAAAGTAAGTATTTACTGTACTTCATAGTGTTTACCATAACGGTATAATTTAATATAGAATTCAAACAATAGAATACAGCTCTATTGTAATGTTGTCGTCTGCCTTCGCTGCCACTTACACTGGTTCCATAAGCTTGGCTTGCTTGCTCTGTAATCTGAAAAACACGGGGAGCACGTTTACTTTTTGCAGAAGCAGACTGGCACTCTGAGATAATAATAATACACATTTAAGGCTAGGACTTGCTTGGGGTACCAGTCTGTTTGTGACATCATGCCACTCCTTGTCATGTTTTTTGATGAAAAGGAGTGGCATGATGGCAGAAACAGATCTGGGACCAGGCTACGCTTAGTTGATTAAATAATGAAAAGTTATCAATAGTATAAAGAGTACAGTGCAGTACAGGTTCAACAGGTGTGTACAGTCAGAACCCACGCGTACTCACTCACCTGTGATTCACCACAACCTGGTGATGCACCTGGCGCCATGTTAACCCCTCATCATACTCACTGGGACCCTCACTGACAGACAAACAGACAGACGGACAGACAGACAGCCAGCAGAGAAAGAAAAGAGAGAGAGTGTGGCTCAGTTGATAGGGCATGGTGCTTGCAACGCCAGGGTTGTGGGTTTGATTCCCACGGGGGACCAGTACAAAAAAGTACGAGAATGTATGCACTCACTAGTGTAAAATGTAAAAATTTAATGTAACAGAGATTATTCTGTTTAAGCACCTGTCCAGGTAAACACACCTCAGAGGCTGATTGGAGTATTCCAGTACATAGTTCAGTAATCCTGGTATTATCTACTGGGCTTACAGTACCTCTGTAATTAGTGGAACAGTGATTTGTTTAACACTTTTTTGGTTACTACATGATTCCATATGTGTTATTTCATAGTTTTGATGTCTTCACTAGTATTCTACAATGAAGAAAATAGTAAAAATAAAGAAAAACCCTTGAATGAGTTGGTGTATCCAAACTTTTGACTGGTACTGTCACGTGGAAAAGTAAGTACACCCCCTAAAAGGTGGTCTTATTTTTATTTATTTCAACAAATAAAAACATATTTGCACACATGGATATTTGATCTAAATTCTAACCACATTCATTGATAAAGGTAACCCAATTTAACAAATCACAACAACAACAAAAATACTTTGAAAATATTATGCAATTAAAATGCAAATTACTTTGCATTTTAAAAATAAGAAATGGAGGGTTATGGAATGGCCGAGTCAAAGCCCAGATCTCAATCCTGTCGGAATGCTGTGGGGGGACATGAAGCGGGTCTGGAACATGACCCAGTTGAAGCAGTACTGTAAAGAAGAGGGCAAAACATTCCTCCCAGGTCGATGTAAGAGGCTGATACACTTACAAGTTACTAGAAACGGCTAAATGAAGTCTTTCAGACAAAGGGGGCAACACCAGCTATTGAAGCTAGGGGTGTACTTATTTTTCCCGCACTATGGAATTGCAATTCTGTTGATTTTTGATGAATAAATTATTGCAGAGTATAATCTTTTAGTGTCATTTGTTAAATTAGGTTACCTTTATCTGTCAATAGAGTTGAAGTGAAGATTACATATCTGTAAGGTTCTGTATTTGTTTTCTTAGTTCACCTTTTGTTCTTGTGCGTAGCCCTGTTTCTTTGTGTTCTTGAACGTAGCCCTGTCTTTCATTTTTGTTCATTGATTTCACCTGTGTTAGTTACTCACGTGGTCTCATTAGCTCCTTTATTTAGTTCAGTTCTTTCTGTTTGTGCCTTGTGAGGCATTGTTTGTTTTGACTCTACTAAGCCTTTTTATATCTCATTTGTAAGAACCAGTTATGGCCTTCAGTCCTCGTTTTTGATTCTCCTGCCTATTTGCCTACCTGTGTATGACCATTGCCTGCCTGTGACCACGATTCCTGCCTTTTGCGAAATAAACACCTGCCTCACTCTGCGCGTGAATCTACACCTTTTTCTCCCTGAGTATTCATTACAATATCTGTCCAAATAAAATACAATTTTACAGGGGGTGTAGTTACTTTTTCACATGAATGTATATACAGTTGAAGTCGGAAGTTTACATACACTTAGGTTGGAGTCATTAAAACTCGTTTTTCAACCACTCCACAAATTTCTTGTTAACAAACTATAGTTTTGGCGAATCGGTTAGGACATCTACTTTGTGCATGACACAAGTAATTTTTTCCAACAATTGTTTACAGACAGATTATTTCATTTATAATTCAATGTATCACAATTCCAGTGGGTCAGAAGTTTACATACACTAAGTTGACTGTGCCTTTAAACAGCTTAGAAGCTTCTGATAGGCTAATTGACATCATTTGAGTTACCTGTGGATGTATTTCAAGGCCTACCTTCAAACTCAGTGCCTCTTTGCTTGACATCATGGGAAAATCAAAAGAAATCAGCCAAGACCTCAGAACCAGACTTGTGTAGACCTCCACAAGTCTGGTTCATCCTTGGGAGCAATTTCCAAACGCCTGAAGGTACCACGTTCATCTGTACAACAATAGTACGCAAGTATAAACACCATGGGACCACGCAGCTGTCATACTGCTCAGAAAGGAGACGCATTCTGTCTCCTAGAGATGAACGTACTTTGGTGCGAAAAGTGCAAATCAATCCCAGAACAATAGCAAAGGACCTTGTGAAGATGCTGGAGGGAATAGGTACAAAAGTATATATATCCACAGTAAAACGAGTCCTATATCGACATAACCTGAAAGGCCGCTCAGCAAGGAAGAAGCCACTACTCCAAAAACGCCATTAAAAAGCAAGACTACGGTTTGCAACTGCACATGGGGACAAAGATCGTACTTTTTGGAGAAATGTCCTCTGGTCTGATGAAACAAACATAGAACTGTTTGGCCATAATGACCATTGTTATGTTTGGAGGAAAAAGGGGGCGGCTTGCAAGCCGAAGAACACCATCCCAACCGTGAAGCACGGAGGTGGCAGCATCATGCTGTGGGGGTGCTTTGCTGCAGGAGGGACTGGTGCACTTCACAAAATAGATGGCATCATGAGGAAGGAAAATTATGTGGATATATTGAAGCAACATCTCAAGACATCAGTCAAGAAGTTAAAGCTTGGTCGCAAATGGGTCTTCCAAATGGACAATGACCCAATGCATACTTCCAAAGTTGTAGCAAAATGGCTTAAGGACAACAAAGTCAAGGTATTGGAGTGGCCATCACAAAGCCCTGACCTCAATCCTATAGAACATTTGTGGGCAGAACTGAAAAAGCGTGTGCGAGCAAGGATGCCTACAAACCTGACTCAGTTACACCAGCTCTGTCAGGAGGAATGGGCCAAAATTCACCCAACTTATTGTGGGAAGCTTGTGGAAGGCTACCCAAAATGTTTGACCCACGTTAACCATTTAAAGGCAATGCTACCAAATACAAATTCACCCCACTGGGAATGTGATGAAATAAACAAAAGCTGAAATATATCTCTGTCCACTATTATTCTGACATTTCACGTTCTTAAAATAAAGTGGTGATCCTAACTGACCTAAGACAGGGAATTGTTTCTAGGATTACATGTCAGGAATTGTGAAAAACTGAGTTTAAATGTATTTGGCTAAGGTGTATGTAAACTTCCGACTTCAACTGTTATATATATATATATATATATATATATATATACATACACTACCGTTCAAAAGTTTGGGGTCACTTAGAAATGTCCTTGTTTTCCATTAAAATAACATCAAATTGATCAGAAATACAGTGTAGACATTGTTAATGTTGTAAATGGCTGTTGTAGCCGGAACACGGCTGATTTTTAATGGAATATCTACATAGGCGTTCAGAGGCCCATTATCAGCAACCATCAGTCCTGTGTTCCAATGGCACATCGTGTTTGCTAATCCAAGTTTATCATTTTAAAAGGCTAATTGATCATTAGAAAACCCTTTTGCAATTATGTTAGCGCAGCTGAAAACGGTTGTGCTGATTAAAGAAGCAATAAAACTGGCCTTCTTGAGACTAGTTGAGTATCTGGAGCATCAGCAATTGTGGGTTCGATTACAGGCTCAAAATGGCCAGAACCAAAGAACTTTCTTCTGAAACTCGTCAGTCTATTCTTGTTCTGAGAAATTAAAGCTAATCCATGCGATAAATTGCCAGGAAACTGAAGATCTCGTACAACGCTGTGTACTACTCCCTTCACAGAACAGCGCAAACTGGCTCTAACCAGAATAGAAAGAGGAGTGGGAGGTCCTGGTGCACAACTGAGCAAGAGGACAAATACATTAGAGTGTCTAGTTTGAGAAACAGACGCCTCACAGGTTGTCAACTGGTAGCTTCATTAAATAGTACCCGCAAAACACCAGTCTCAACGTCAACAGTGAAGAGGCGACTCCGGAATGCTGACCTTCTAGGCAGAGTTGCAAAGAAAAAGCCATATCTCAGACTGGCCAATAACAATAAAAGATTCAGATGGGCAAAAGAACACAGACACTGGACAGAGGAAGATTGGAAAAAAGTGTTATGGGCAGATTAATTGAAGTTTGAGGTGTTCGAATCACACAAAAAAACATTTGTCAGATGCAGACCAAATGAAAAGATGCTGGAGGAGTGCTTGATGCCATCTGTCAAGCATGGTGGAGGCAATGTGTTGGTCTGGGGGTGCTTTGGTGGTGGTAAAGTGGGTGATTTGTACAGGGTAAAAGGGATCTTGAAGAAGGAAGGCAATCACTCCATTTTGCAACACCATGCCATACCCTGTGGATGGCGCTTGATTGGAGCCAATTTCCTCCTACAACAGGACAATGACCCAAAGCACAGCTCCAAACTATGCAATAACTATTTAGGGAAGAAGCAGTCAGCTGGTATTCTGTCTATAATGGAGTGGCCAGCACAGTCGCCGGATCTCAACCCTATTGAGCTGTTGTGGGTGCAGCTTGACCGTATGGTACGTAAGAAGTGCCCATCAAGCCAATCCAACTTGTGGGAGGTGCTTCAGGAAGCATGGGGTGAAATCTCTTCAGATTACCTCAACAAATTGACAACTAGAATGCCAAAGTTCTGGAAGGCTGTAATTGCTGCAAATGGAGGATTCATTGAAGAAAGCAAAGTTTGAAGGACACAATTATTATTTCTATTAAAAATCATTATTTCTAACCTTGTCAACGACTACATTTCCTATGCATTTTGCTATATTTCCTATTCACACTCATGTCATTAATGTTTTCATGGAAAACAAGGACGTTTCTAAGTGACCCCAAACTTTTGAACGGTAGTGTATACATACTCCGGACTCAGACATTGCTCATTCTAATATATATATATATATATATATATTTCTTCATTCCATTCTTTTACTTTTAGATTAGTGTGTGTTGTTGTGTATTTGTGAAATAATTTAAAACGTAGACTTTGATTTGAAGCCATTCTTGTGATTATTGTGATTTTGCTATTTATTGTAAATGTTTGTGGGCCTATGTAGCCAAGTTGTATCTATGATCGTATGCTATCCATGTTTTTGTATGTTCTGTTTATCTGTGAATTAACCCATGCTATTAGGCCACAACCCGGCCATGATTACAGACACCTGTGTGTGTCCTTTGACACTATATAAACTAGTGACCCGCAGTGTTTGTCATTATACCCTGATGAAGACAGCTTGTCTGTCGAAACGTTGGTTATTAGGATATTAAATTATTGCATCTGAGCTCCTAGAGTGTGCGGCTTTCCTTTTCTTTTTCAAGAACACCCTCTATGCCAGGTATGGAGAACGCATGACCATCTTACTGGATATGATAAAGTAAAACTTAGTGATAATTCAGACAGAACACTACTGTAATCTGACAAATTATTTTGTTTTACTGCGTAGTAAACACATTAATAACTAGTAGTAGGAACCAATATAATTAGATAAGCAAGGTATATCACAATACTATTTTATCCTTTCTCTTAGCAAACACTATATTTAATGAAGAAAATGTGTGTTTCTGGTCTTGAAGTATTTATGGTTGTGAAATGGTAGTAGTAGTGGTAGTGACTGCAGTAGTAATTGTAGTAACAGGGTTGTCAGAGGCTATGGGTTAGTTGAAGTGAATTACTTTGGGGTGGTTTCCAGGTTTGGAGTTATTATAGTGGGCTGGTATAGTAGGCTAGAGTGAGTACTATAGCACTATAAGCCATATCGTGGTTTTTTAAGCTCTGAAAATATATTAGTTTGAACATTCCGAAAGTTCTGTGGGAGTGATTTCAGTTAAGAAGGTTGAAGCCTGCATTCTGCCATTTAAATGAATGGGGATATAACAAGCTTGATAGTGTGTATGAATGGTAGGACAAAGCTGTGTTATAGCAATCTAAGTTGAGTCAGTCTGCACATTTCAATATTTGGTGTTTGTAGCTTAAACGCTTACAGAGCAGTGGCACATCCAAATGTTGCCTTTGAAGTCTATGGAGCTTTTAAATAAATGTTAAACGTTTGCGTACTATCAAAAAGTTGAGTCAGTCTGCACACTGTCAACGTTAGTTTGGTGTTGATAGCTTAAACAGTTCAAGAGGAGTAGCGTCCTGTCACGCCCTGGCCTTGAGAGGCCGGTTGTCTTTAGTTGGTTTGGTCAGGGCGTGAGGATCTATGTTAGAATTTCTATGTTTAGGATCTAGATGTGTATTTCTAGGTTTGGCCGGGTGTGATTCCCAATCAGAGGCAGCTGTCGCTCGTTGTCTCTGATTGGGGATCATACTTTGGTAGCCTGTTTGCCTACCTTAGTTGTGGGATCTTGTTCCTGTATAGGCTTGTATGTGTATAGCCGGAGGACTTCACGTTACGTTGTTTCTTGTTTTGTTTGTATGTTTATTTGGGTGAATAAACATGTACGCATACCACGCTGCACCTTGGTCTGACCCGTCTGTCAACGTTCGTGACACATCCAGAATCTTTTGTGCAGGGATATTAATCACAATAGTAGAAAAGTACATTTCCTGAAGAAAATGTGTGTGCTTGCTAGCTTGTTTTAAAGTATTCGTGTTTATAGTTTAAATCGTTCAAGAGCTAAAGCTGGCTGAATAATAACAATATGAGTATGTGGTAACACTTCATGAAAAGGCATTACGAAGTACGTTATAAAGTAAGTATTTACTGTACTTCATAGTGTTTACCATAATGGTATAATTTAATATAGAATTCAAACAATAGAATACAGCTCTATTGTAATGCTGTCGTCTGCCTTCGCTGCCACTTACACTGGTTCCATAAGCTTGGCTTGCTTGCTCTGTAATCTGAAAAACACGGGGAGCACGTTTACTTTTTGCAGAAGCAGACTGGCACTCTGACATAATAGTACCAGTCTGTTTGTTTGTGCCAGCCAGCCAAGCCAGCCAAGCCAGCCAAGCCAGCCAAGCCAGCCAAGCCAGCCAGCAAGCAAGCAGAGAAAGGAGAGAGAGAGTGTGGCTCAGTTGATAGGATATGGTGCTTGCAAGCCAGGGTTGTGGGTTTGATTCCCATGGGGGACGGGAACAAAAATTATGAGAATGTATACACTCACTACTGTAAGTTGCTCTGGATAAGAGCGTCTGCAAAATGTAAACATTTTATGTAACAGAGATTATTCTGTTTAAGCACCTGTCCAGGTAAACACACCTCAGAGGCAGAGTGGAGTATTCCAGTACATAGTTCAGTAATCCTGGTATTATCTACTGGGTTTACAGTACCTCTGTAATTATTGGGAAAGTTAAGCATTTTTTCGGCTCTTGGCTCTATACTTCGAAACTTTGGATTTGAAATCAAACAATGACTATGAGGTTACAGTGCAGACTGTCAGCTTTAATTTGAGGGTATTTCCATCCATATCGGGTGAACCGTTTAGAGATTACAGCACTTTTTGTACATAGTCCCCCCATTTTAGTGGACCAAAAATATTGGGTCCAATTCACTTAGATGTGTATTAAAGCAGTAGAAAGTTACGTATTTGGTCCCATATTCATAACCTGCAATGATTACATCAAGCTTGTGACTCTACAAATTTGTTGGATGCATTTGCTGGTAGCATCCACATTAATGTAGAAGTGTTTAGAAACCAATTCTACTCTTATTTACAATAACAGTGACTCCAAAATGACACAACACATTATTTACCATTCATTTCTATTGGGCACGAAATAATCTGAAACACAACTGAAACAAACAGCAAATGCATCCAACAAATTCGTAGAGCTTTAGCCACACCTTACAGCACAGCTTTCAACCAGCATTGCAATACATGTTTTCTTACTTGACAGAGACAGATGGATGGTCAGATGAACAGCATAAGAAGACAAGCCTATGATGACAGGAGAATAAAACAATAGAACAATCTATAACAACAACAACAACAACAACAACAACAACAACAACAACAATAATGATGATAACAAAAATTATGACAATAAAAACTCAAAAGTTAAACTGGAGGCTACAGCTTCTCAAATGTCATTACCAGCAGAGAACCGTCCCCCCAGCCATTATTAAAGCAAGTAGGCAGTGTTCACGTTCTGGAAAGAAAATGATAAAGGCATTAACAACCAACAATATGAGTCGAAGGAAAAATAGTTTCTGCTAAATAAGAAGTACTGTAACTATATAGTGATATAATTATAATGCAATACAATATAATACCATTTAATGCAGACAGACACACACAGGTGAGTAAATCAGGAGCAGGAGAGTAAAAACAACATTGATTGATAGCCTTAGTAGGTGTTCAGGATTTTCCTAATATTTGAATTATTTCAATGAGTGCAGGCACCGAATAGATCTCATCTCAACAGCTTTTTTTGATCTAAAATAAATAACCAAGTAACTTTTTATTTTGGCCCAAAATGTCACTTTCACCCCATGCCCGCACACTAGGTTCCATCCAATTGGCTACAGAATTTCATGTGAATATTTTCAAATCTGCATAAAAACAATGTGCACATTTTCCCACCAGAGATGTCTTTCCATCAAATTGACTTGTTGCTGATAAAAGGCTGTGCATGATGACGTAGTGCACATAATAATCATTTTTGCGGTTAAATTCCCACGTACTGTAATGTATACGCTGGGAGTCAGGAAGCAGGTACAGAAGGTGAGTTTAATAATAAACATGAAGATAAACAAGACAGGAGATGAGTACTGAACATGAAAAAAAAACAATACTTCCTGATGACTTAGGCTACAGAGGGCTAAATAAAGGGAGAGTAATCAGGGTGATGATGAAGTCTAGGTGTGCATAATGATTGGTTGCCAAGGCCGGTGGTTAGTAGACCGGCGACGTCAAACGCCAGAGTGGGGGGGAGTGGGAGTATGCGAGACATGTACCCAATAAAAAATATAAGTGAAATGGGTTTCCATAGCATTTTCATCACTACTAATGTTGAAAGTGCAAGGTGATGAGCTTGATGCTCCTTTCCAATAAATAAAGAGGGTCTTATTCTGGTGACATGATCATCGCCCCCATTTGACAAAAAAATAAATAAATGTTGCGTTATTTCTCACAAAAAATGTGTGCCAAATACAAAAAATCTCGCTCTTTTGTCCATAATAATCTCATAGATTGCGCGCTGTTGGCTAGAGCTCATGTATAGCCTACATGATGAGACTATTATGGACAAAAGAGCAAGATTATTTGTATTTTATTTTGTATTTGTCAAATGGCGGAAGAGCGTCGATGATCATGTCACCAGAATAAGACCCTCTACAGTATATTTATTGGAAAAGCGCATCAAGCTCATCACCTTGCACTTTCACCACCTGTGAAGTTCATTATAATGTATTTAATCTGCATCCTAATAAACTGCATGCTTTCCAGACAAATCGTAGTGGGAGTACCACACAACATGTCATCACGTGACTCCAATATCAGTGGTGCAACTTTGGTTTTAGAAGTGGGGAGGACATAACCTGGCAGGTGGTCCTCTCTCGGAATTCTTTGGGGCATCTAAAGCTAATTTCCTGCATTTCTACTAGGGCTGTCTCCAACAACAACAAAAATCTTGGTCCAACAAGAGTAGTCTTTTCTTTCGACCAATCGAAATGTCTATTTTTTCATAGGCCTATATAGACACACCCTACGAACCAATTTATCTTACCATTTCTACCAATCTGCATGCCAGTTATGATTTTCATTTGCACATTTTCGTGGAACAGTTTAATTATCTCAATCATTGTCTGTGGTTAATCTACATTCTGTCTAAATGAAAATTATACAAATCTACAGGTAACTTTTATTGCCATTTCCAACTATGTAATAATAACCTACATAAAGACAACACAACAACATTGCAGCCTGCAGGTAGAAAATATCCTGATAAAAATAAATATATTAATTCACATTGGCTATGCATGGCCTGTCTGCAACGGTCTTGAAACGTATCAATTATCAACTGGTCGCCCCAAAACTTGCACGAACAAACTTGAAACATTGTATAAAATATTCTGGGCCCTCAGAGTTTCCGAGCCAGTGAGCTCGGGACAGACACAGCTGTAGGCTATTTGTGCAAGGGATGAGAAGTAATCAGGTATTTTATGACGTTTCCACTGGATCAGAGCAATACATTTTTCCCTTTCATGCCAAGTGGTTTTTGAAAGGGAGAGCACTGGAAATATTGTTCAAATACATTGAAGAACTGTTGTCATTCTCAATTGATTCTAAAAACAGACTTTGTTTACTTGCTGTTTGAGGAGAAGAAAAATTACTTTGAAAAGTTCCACATCTCATCAGTGATGGTGAGTTAAGACAATCAGAAATACTAACAGACATCCCCAAATGGGCACATTTATAGGCCTACATTTGCATGCAGGCCAGGTAGACTAGTCCTACTTCTATATGTGACTCGTTTCAGAAAACAAGGCGTATGTCGCGGGTCAATACTTCATAGGAGAGCCATTTGAATTTAAGCTTTTGTTTTTGATCAAAATGCATTTTTGGCAGTAATGCCTTCTTGAACATGTGAACTTT
This sequence comes from Coregonus clupeaformis, assembly GCF_020615455.1. Taxonomy (NCBI): domain Eukaryota; kingdom Metazoa; phylum Chordata; class Actinopteri; order Salmoniformes; family Salmonidae; genus Coregonus; species Coregonus clupeaformis. The sequence continues at coordinate 37,473,129 of NC_059218.1, forward strand.
CATGTGCCTTATTAAACAAACTTGTATGCCATCTGTAAATACGAATACAATTGTTAAATTACAAGCCTAGTTGGTTTAGCCACAAAAAAAGACAGCAACCTTCCCGCTAGCCATCATTGGCTGAGATAATGAGTAGGCTGGACTTGCCGAGAGATGAGTTCAGATTGGTCTGACATATAGCACGTCTATTTGAGCTGGTCAGTATGTGTAGGTAATACTGTGTAACGCAGCTTTTTTTAAAATGTATCTACATTTCCAGATATTACACGTTTCTAATTTTAACAGAAAGTGTTTTCATTTCAAGTTAAAGTGTACTGTTAGCTAGCTAACGTTAGCTGGCTGGCTCACTAGCTAATGTTACGTGTATGATCTTATTATTCGTATCTCAGAGCCATTTGCTTTGCTAGTTATAGCCTAATGTTAGCTAGCTAACATTGAACCTGGTTGGTTAGCTACCTGCAGATTCATGCAGGGTAGTAACGTCATGAGTTGGGATTATGGTTAATTGTCTTAACAAGACTCCACTATGCAAGTAACCATTTCAGGTGCATTCGTAAATTCAGTCTGAGTATGCCAGAGCGCAGAATAACTGATTAATTTACGAACGCTCAACACCCGTTGAATATGGCCGCTGTCAGTAAATGTCGGCAAAAAAAGAATAATTAAAATTGTTGCCAGCAGCACAGTTACAGTCACCAACACTCTGGATAATATGAAAACAGCCTAACCAGCTTTGCTAGGGTGAGTAAAATGGTCATTGGGGTGTTCTCTCATTTGTGTTAACCAGTTAGCTTGGGTGTTTGACTGCCGTTGTGAGGTCAGAACGCTCGGATCAACCCTACTCATCAGCCAGAGCATCCAGTGTGCGCTCTGAACGATCCGAGAGCGAAACGAGATGGGTGGGGCTAAAGGTTAAGAGGGTGTGAACGATGCTGAATGGATGTAGACAAAGAAGAGCTCTCCAGTAGGTGTACCAAAACATTCAAAGGCCATTTTCTAAAAAGTGATATTACAAGTTTATCAACTTTCAAAGCAGAATTACTTTCCCATTGTTCCTCAAATGCAGTGTATGATATACCATTTTGTAGCTCTGTGTCTCTGCTATTATCCAATGTAAAAAACACAATTTCAAATTTTGCTACATAAGACTGAATCAAGGCAGTCAGTCAGATATGCGTAATCAGGTGCACGTCCTTACTCAACATTGACAGGAGCGTTTCAAACAAAAGACGATGAATAAATTGACAAAACTCATAAATGGAATGAAATCAGTGGCGACCCGTCATTCAGCATTTAGCAAAAAAAATATATATATATATATTGTGGTCCTCTGTAGCTCAACTGGTAGAGCCCGGCGCTTGTAACGCCAAGGTAGTGGGTTCGATCCCCGGGACCACCCATACACAAAAATGTATGCACGCATGACTGTAAGTCGCTTTGGATAAAAGCGTCTGCTAAATGGCATATTATTATTATTATTATATATTATTATTATTATAATAATATCTTTTTTAGTTTTGTTGCCTGTTTTGCATGTTATTTTGGCATTAATACGTGTCACATATCAGTGTAAACAATGTAAAAATAATAATCATTGAGTTAATAAAGCCGCATACAAACATGGTCTCTTTTTTGCTTTCTTAAGTAAGGCAGCTCCAAAATGCAGGTGTTTCAGCCTAGCTCAGTGCTTTCTGTGGTGGTGGAGCAGCCAGCGGAAAATACGGAGCGTAGGGGTTGGTAATGTTCTTTAGTTGCGCCGTGATTGGCTCAGTGTTCTATTACTCATGGGGACACTACGTCAACACAAAAGCTAGGGGGAGAGCTAGAAAATGCAAGCCCCTTGGGTGCTGCCATAGAGTTACATTAGAAGTGCCAAGAAGGCTCAAGGTCATTGGCTACAGATACAATGAAGTAGCTGTGATTGGACTGATCATGTCAACATCATACTTTCAAAATCTTAGCTAGTAAGCTAGACAAGCAGTCATCATCGTCATGAAACAAGTCGACAATCTACTGGCAAATCCTTTTCAATCCTTCTCATATGAAGAGAAATTAAAGATAAAAAGTTGGAAATTCAACAATGCGTGGTTTGGAAGGAATCAGTGGCTAACTGCAAGTGTTGCAAAGCAATCACTAGCCTGCTATTCAGTGGAGTGGGTGTGTGGTCCAAGTCTGGGTTTAAGGGTCTCTTTTCCAAGCTTAAAATGATAAACATTCAACACCATGGGCCATAAGGTTGAATACATTGGCCATGCTGTCAATTCAGCATGACTTCTGCCGCATTCAAAACACCTTGGATCTCGGAAATGTCAGACTTCAGTGAGTTCAAGACTACCGGGAACTCTGAAAAAACAAGCTCCGACAGGGAAAATATGTTTTGAACGGTCATCCAAGTCGGGAACTAGGGCCTCTTTCTAGAGCTCCGGCCTGAAGATCACTGACGTCATGATTCTACCTTGTTTTTTCCAAGTTCCTAGTTCTTGAAAGCACCGTAAATCCAGAGAATGCCACACTTTGATGACAAAGTTTGATGACAAAAATTGAGCACGAAGGACCGTGCCACCTTCCTGTTCAAGTGAGCACGGCACAACAAGGTGAGTCCAAAAATGTATTGTATGCTGCAGCATAAATTATGTAATATGCCATGGAGATATGTATACCGTAGCTAAGAAAGTAATACTAAGTGTATGTTGTGTAGTGAGCTGTTAGGGCACATAGTAGCCCATGTGCCCTAATTGTTTGGTCCCTTTCCCCCTCATAACTTTGACTACTGTTCTGACTTGGTGGAGCGCCTATAGCCTGTTTTAAAGAAATGTAATCATTGAATATTGTAAGCGCTTTTATTGTCTGCTTATATGCCCCCTTTATTTATCCTACGGTTCTGACTTGGTGTACAGAGAGAATACTGTAAGAAAGGCCCATGTTCTGAATTCTGTCGCTGTACATTTCAAAAGTGCTGAACAAATAGTTATATTGACTACGTCCGTCCTAGCTCGCTCATTAATATCTTAATCGAAATTACAGATTGCCTCTTATCTGCTGGTCATCTCCTTTTGACATAGTTTGTACATATCAATTGTCAGTAGAAACCACATTTGTTTAAGCAAGTCAGCCATATCAGCTATGTTTTTTTTAAGGCAGTAAATGAGGCTGAATTAACTGTTTCGCTGCCAGAGAAGGCTCCGCTGATAGCCAGGTGTAGCATTGGTAAGGATTCACTCCATGGTGCTGAAAAGAAAGCTCTGCTATTGGGACAGCATTATGTAGGCCCTAACAGTTTGTGGGCACCGTTTGTCAATGCTATAGTGCAATTAATATATTGTTTAGTGTTGTGTTGTGTAGTGGCTTTGCTGGCATGCATCAAAAAAATTTAATGGGGGTTTTGCCCCACCAAGATGTACATGCTAAAATCGCCAGTTTGTTGCATTATTCCCACACTCAGAATTCGCTACTTCAACTTCAGTAGTCTACACCTCCTAGTTGTAAGCATAAATGAAAAGGAAAAGGCACAACGCGCACATCGGTTCGGCTACTACGGTGAGCGAGCATTGCGCCTTTTCATTTTCAATAAGTACTGATTACCCATTTATTTTTGTCTCTGCCTGCAAATCGTCCTACTAAAAGATAGGCTATATTCTATAGGTCTATGCAAAATGTAGCAAGTGTCGCTGTCATCATTCTTGCTGCTTCAAGATCAGTAGAAATACGTGCCAGATCAGGTGGGCGTGTGGTCTCAATTAAATAGAGTAGGCTATAGCCTATGCATGAGCGGAGAAGCATGGGAATGTTATTTTTCCAAGAAAATGTCCTTCCTAAATAGTTGAATGGTTGCCTAGAAATAGGCCTAAATATTGATCAGCCATATTTCTCCGTCTGAAAATCCTCCCACTCCTAAAAGGTAGGCTATAAACATAGAGAAAGTGCAAGTCTCTCATACTCTGCTCTCTTCAAACTACATCTAGCATATTGGCTGATATAGCCCAGTAATACAGAATCTTTGCTCATTTAATGTAACGATCCCGGCAGTCTGAGTCGGGTCCTGTCTGTGGACTAGTTTTTCTGCTCGTGATCTCCAGTTTCCCGAGGGTTCTGGAACGCTCCGGGGAGCTCTCTTGATTTCCGCACCTGCATCCCATCAGCAATCTGCACACCTGGTCCTGATCATCACCCTTCTTAGGCTCTGGCCTAACATCCATTCCCTGCCGGATCGTTAGCCATGAACAGTAGGTTTACCAGAGTATCAGTCTTAGAGCTTCTAGCGTTAGTTTTGTTGTTTTGCACCTTGTTGGTTTGTTGTTTACTTACCTCTGTTTTGTTCCATCTGCAGTCACTCGTCCGGAACCTTCATCCAACCTCTGCCTGATGGTCGGCGGCTGCCGAGCCATGATTGGATCAACCACTGCACCCCCAACAACTAATCAACGCCGCCCGCTCTGTTCCCTGGATTATTCAGCATCACTCTTGACTTTGTAAATAAACACTCACCTTCGTTTCAACTTACCTTGTCCTGGTCTGCTTCTGGGTTCTGGCTTTGTAACTCGTGACATTTAAACTATTTCTTAAGCTATTTTTGCGCATTTGATATTGCCTATAGGGCGCAAACTTGCTGGGAGCATGGCTGGCAAGTGAGTTGCGTCACATACACCTAAAATAACATTGTAGAACTGCGGTTGGGTTTGGGACCAGTTCTTGCGGTAGTGGGTGGGAGTCACACCTTGATCACACCGATAGTGTCCTTGCCACGTCTCCTCCCGTTGCTCCCCTCCGGCGCTCTGATTCGCTGGTCTACGGAGCCACCGGTCTGAGCGCACCACCTCTGCAACACCGGAATGGAAACCCAACGCACCCTAATCATCTCCAGCGCACCTGCACCTCATCATCTCATCACCACCCCTATTTAGCCCTGGACTGTTCTGGAAGATGTTGTGTGTGATTGTTTAGCTCCATGTCATTTACTCTAGCTTTGTCATTGTTACGTAAACCTTGACCTTGTTAATTCCCGCATCTGCGTCCTGCCTCTTCGTATACTCAGTACTCGTCACAGTCCTTGGGCAAAATAGTACGCAGAATCATCAGGATGTGTGTGCAACAAAACTTCAACATTTACCTTCTGCTACCATTTCTGTCAAGCCGTCTACACATACAGTTTGACACATACGTTCGATAAATCCATCGTATGCACCACAAAGAACACACTGCAAATGCCTCTGCAAAGCAATGCCGCAAGGCAAACGCAGCTTCCATTGGAAATGAATGTACTTCTGGTGTACCAAAATGCAATGACGCTGTCGGTGTGATCAAGGCCTCAGACAGAAAGCCAGCGTGTGCGGGCAGAGTTCGGTATGAAAAGCTGTGGGTGAAAGCAGGATGAAGAAATTGGTCCTGCAGCGGACCTCTACTGTGCACCATGACAGTGAAGCCTTTAACATTAGAGCTGTTTATTACTATTTCAGTGTGAAAAGGGAATTAGCTAGGGAAACTGACAGATCAATAACATTACATAGCCTTACTGACTAATAAAAACTCACATTGCACTGAAAAAATTTCAGAATATCAATCTTCAATCTATTGGCTGATGGTTTCATCATTTGATTGAAGTCTAGTGTGATTGAGGCAAAAAGAATAGCTAACGTTAGCCAACTTTGGCCAGCTCTCTCTGTCTAACGGTACATCAATTGGCGAAAGCTAGCCAAGTTTATTAACTTGGACAAAACAAAGGCTACAAAACATTTCTATACAAACAACTGCTGTTAGATAGTAATAATAGCCACCACAGATCGCTAGAGCCTGTGGTAGCTATTAGCTAGCGTAGCTAATTCATTCACCTCAGTCGAGAGGGGATGAAACATTAGCTAACGTTACATGTCAGTACAATACTAGCTCAGCGCTGCGAATAAACACTAGTTTAGTTTTTTTCTGTAAAGTTAAACAGTAGTTACCTTGCCAGCTACATCAATCAACTAAATAGTAGCCAATTTCAGCGCTGCTTGCTTTTACACTTACACACTGAACTATGCTCAACTCTCCTGTGCTGGTCCAGCCTGTCAGCCCGCTCTGTGGTGTCTGTGTGGTCCTAAATCCAGCAGTCTGAACACTACAAACAGCCTACCCGACCGCTCGGAGGCGTCAGCATGGTCCTAAAGCACATCATTGCCAAATGTTTGTATCACATTGCAGTGATAAAAGTGGGGGACAAAAATGCAATTTCAGAATGTGGGGGACATGACCCCCGTCCCCAGTGAAAGTTGCGCCCCTGTTCAATATGATGGTTAATTTTTGAATATTTTAGCATAAGAGCACTTCCACCGACATTTCTTGCATAATTCATTTGAATGTCGCATAATTCATTTTACCGACACAAAAATAACCCACCTTCTCTAGCATATTTTGGAAAGTTTACAGAGAAATGTTCTGTTTGCATCGGACTTGGCTTTAGTTGCATAACAAGGTTGGATGGAGACCTGGTTAGTGTCTGCAATAATAGGTCAGGTCCTACTACATCCAGCTAGTGCTGCTCAAAAGGCCTCACTCATTTTTTTTTCCTGAGACAAGTATCTCAATGGCAAGCCATATGCTGAAGGCTATACAATCTTACAACAGTAAACACCTAACCCTCTGGACCGGTTACACCAGTTGAGCGTAAAAAAGTTGGTCTTAAATGTTAGGTTGGACGTAGCTATGTCTTTTGGCTCTGTCCTCCAGCATTTTTACAACATTAAACATCTAACCCCCTGGACCGGTTACACCAGTTGAGCGTAAAAAAGTTGGTCTTAAACAATAGGTTGTGCTTAGCTACTCTGTACTCCAGCACTTTCGATTTGAAATGATATAATGACTATGAGGTTACAATTTGAGGGTATTTTCATAGATATCAGGTGAACCGTTTAGAAATTACAGCACTTTTTGTACATATTGCCCCCATTTTAGGGTACCAACAGTATTGGGACAAATTCACTTAGGCCTACATGTGTATTAAAGTAGTCAAAAGTTTAGTATTTGGTCCCATATTCATAGCATGCAATGATTACATCAAGCTTGTGACTCTACAAACTTGTTGGATCCATTTGCTGCTTGTTTTCGTTGTGTTTCGGATTATTTTGGTAAATAGTGTATTGTGTCATTTTGGAGTCACTTTTATTGTAAATCAGAATAGAATAAACACTAATGCATTAATGTGGATGCTACCATGATTATGGATAGTCCTGAATGAATCCTGAATACTGATGAGTGAGAAAGTCCTCCCACTATGACTCGGGAAACCATGCAGTTTATTAGGCTACAGATTAAATAAATGATGATGAACTTCACAGGGTGGTGAAAGTATCACCCTACGCCTGCTAAATAAATAGATACATAAACACTCCAACTCATTCATCTTTTCTTCACTAACTTATCTACTAAAACATATCACTTATCATATCTACATGTAAGGACTTGTACTCACTTTGTAGCATTTTTACTGATGCTCCTGAGAATCACCTGGTCCCAGTTGTCTCTATAATATAAGGTACAGTAGCTATCTATACCTGTCACTTATAACAAATAAATATTTCCATTGAGCTCCCTCGGTTCCCTCTCTCCAGAAGTGTGCACTTGTTCACGCCCCGTTATGCATTTAGAAGCATTGGATTGGTGCAAGCATGGCTGGAGGGAGGTTCCACCATATTCCTCAACCCTCACACCATTCGGTTAATTTAAAATTCATGAGGGGGAGTGTGCAAAAACGGTAGAATATCGTTATGGAGCCTATGTCATCTATTAAGACTGTGAATTTCTATATGGAATTGATACCAACCCAGCTGGTCCTGCGTGGAAAACCACAGGAATCACAGTAAAGGCGAGGGAGCCCAGAGCTCTGAGGGCCCATGCGCCTGTCATCAGTCTATTTTTTATTTATTTAAATCAATCATTTTTACAGTAACCCTCCAAAAGTCATTCATATAACGTTTTAATTTCCATATGTACTAGGAAACTACGCATTTGTTTCCTGGGCTTCAGGAATGTGACTGATCAACGTGCCTCAGGCCTGGGAAAAAGAAATCATTTAACTGATTTAAAGTGAGGGGATATTGGTAAACAAATGCTGTTGTCATGGTTACGTGGAACTTACTCAGGTGTTCAAAAACGCATATCAGACAGAGAGAGTAATGCTTCTTAGGAATTTATTTGTGAGTTGTAGGGCTCTATTCAATCTGTAATGCTTCAGCGTTACAGATTCCGCAATAGAAATGTAAAGGTCATTTCCGATTGAGCCGACATATGCAGTATGTAGGCTACTTTGAATGCAGTCTCCGCTAAAAAACAGGAACGTCGCCTTTAAATTTCAATCACGCTGCAAAGCCGAACTTTCGAAATGCGGATGGAATAGAGCCCTAATTAAGTTCAGAAAACAATCTCTCAGCAGAAGCTGAGCCTCTGTCATTCTCCTTAATTGATTAACTGTATAAATCAAATCAAATTTTAATTGTCACATGCTTTGTAAACAACAGGTGTAGACTGACAGTACAATTCTTACTTACTGCCCTTCCCAACAATGCAGAGGAATAAATTCACCATAAGTAAGGATAACTTGGCTATATACACGGTGTACCAGTACCGAGTCGATGTGCAGGTGTAAAAGGTAATTGAGGTAGATATGTACACTGAGATTTGTCATGGGTCCTCAGATCCTCAACAAGTTATACAGCTGCACCATCGAGAGCATTCTGACTGGTTGCATCACCGCCTGGTATGGCAACTGCTCGGCCTCTGACCGCAAGGCACTACAGAGGGTAGTGCGTATGGCCCAGTACATCACTGGGGCCAAGCCTCCTGCCATCCAGGACCTCTATACCAGGCGGTGTCAGAGGAAGGCCCTAAAAATTGTCAAAGACTCCAGCCACCCAAGTCATTGACTGTTTTCTCTGCAACCGCATGGCAAGCGGTACCGGAGCGCAATGTCAAGGTCCAAAAGGCTTCTTAACAGCTTCTACCCCCAAGCCATAAGACTCCTGAACAGCTAATCATGGCTACCCGGACTATTTGCATTTTTTACTTATCTATTTTTTACTTAACAATTTGTTCTTTTTTATTAAAACTGAATTGTTGGTTAAGGGCTTGTAAGTAAACATTTCACTTTAAGGTCTACACCTGTTGTATTTGGCGCATGTGGCAAATAAAAATTGATTTGAACAAAAATATAAACAAAACATGTAAAGTGCTGGTCCCATAATTCATGAGCTTAAATAAAAGATCCCAGAAATGTTCCATACCACAAAAAGCTTATTTCTCTCAAACTTTGTGCACAAATTTGTTTACATCCCTATTACTGAGAATGTATCCTTTGTCAAAATAATCCATCCACCTGACAGGTGTGGCATATCAAGAAGCTGATTATACAGCATGATCATTACACAGGTGCACCTTCTGCTGGGGACAATAAAAGGCCACTCTAAAATGTGCAGTTTTGTCACGCAACACAATGCCACAGATGTCTGAAGTTTTGAGGGAGGTGCAAATGGCATGCTGACTGCAGGAATCTCCACCAGAGCTGTTGCCAGAGAATTTAATGTTAATTTCTCTACCATAAGCCGCATCCAATGTCATTTTAGATAATTTCGCAGTATGTCCAACCAGCCGGCCTCGCAACCGCAGACCTCGCGTAACCACGCCAGCCCAAGACCTCCACATCCGGCTTCTTCACCTGCTGGATCATCAGAGGGGGTGCTGAGGAGTAGTTCTGTCTGTAATATAGCTTATTGGTTGGGCCTTCCTCCCCAGTGGGTGGGCCTGGCTCCCAAGTGGGTGGGCCTAAAGAATGAGCTACCAGCCAAACAAACTTGTAGGAATTGTACATAAACTCCCCCCTCATACTTATCTGGAGGTTGAGCATTTTTTAATCTCTATCTCTGTAATGTGTCTGTATCTATGTAATTGTATATGTATTTATGTAAATTTACAAAAATATATAATGATAAATAGACTTGAAACTTGTATCTCATTATGGTGTATGGTGAAATAAGTATAGCCAGTTGTAATTGTAATGGCTTAGCAGATAATAACAAAAGAAGAACGATATTTACATGGCTCAAAGAGAAGGAATATAATATCTATTGTTTATAGGAAACTCATTCAACAATTCTAGATGAAGTTGCGTGGAAAAAGGAATGGGGGGGGGGGGCGAAATATACTTCTCCCATGGGCAAACAAACTAAAAAGGGGTGATGATATTAATTAATAGTAATTTCGATCCGAATGTGCAAATTGTCCAAATAGATACGCAAGGTAGATGGATTATTTAAAATATGTTATTGCGCAGACTGTCATCTTTAATTTGAGGGTATTTTCATAGATATCAGGTAAACCGTTTAGAAATTACAGCACTTTTTGTACATATTGCCCCCATTTTAGGGTACCAACAGTATTGGGACAAATTCACTTAGGCCTACATGTGTATTAAAGTAGTCAAAAGTTTAGTATTTGGTCACATATTCATAGCATGCAATGATTACATCAAGCTTGTGACTCTACAAACTTTTTGGATCCATTTGCTGCTTGTTTTCGTTGTGTTTCTGATTATTTTGGTAAATAGTGTATTGTGTCATTTTGGAATCACTTTTGTTGTAAATCAGAATAGAATAAACACTGATGCATTAATGTGGATGCTACCATGATCATGGATAGTCCTGAATGAATCCTGAATACTGATGGGTGAGAAAGTTATAGATGCACAAATATCATACCCCCTCCCAAACAAATTCTACCCTCCCCTGTTATAACGGTGAGAGGTTAGCATGTCTTGTGGGTGTGATATTTGTGCGTCTGTAACTCTTTAGTCTTTATGCAAGTAAAGTCATACCATATAAAAAAAAAAAATATCAAGACAAATGGGATGGAAACAGGTAGTTTCGGTACAATTTTATGAGCGCCAACAGATAATTTGTTCTTTCAACATGGTGGGTTCTTTCTGTGTCAGTAACATTAATTTGTGAGAGATTGTGGTTTAAACGCATTTATGCGCAAATATTGATATAATAACCATCATATCGAAGTAAACTTGGAGTCACGCGATGATATGGTGTGTGGTCCTCCCACTAAGACTCGGGAAACAATGCAGTTTATTAGGCTACAGATTAAAATAAATGATGATGAACTTCACAGGGTGGTGAAAGTGCACGGTGATGCTCCTTTTCAATTAATATCGAGGGTCTTATTCTGGTGACATGATGATCGATGCTTAACTGCCGTTTGACAACTAAAAATATTCTTGCTCTTATCAATAATAATCTCATCATGTAGACTAGCCTACCCGCACTGTATCTGTTGAAAATGTTGAAAATGCGATGGAAACACATTGAATTTTTTGATTTTTATTCGGTAGGCTCCAATAAAATGTAAGATAAGAAGTAAGCTACATTTTGTGTGTGCCACGTCATCAAGCACTGATTTATAGCCGCAACAAGTCCATTTGGTGGAAACACACCACTAGTGGTATGATGGCAACAACAATTATGCGGGTTTTAGAATATTCGCATGAAAATCTGTTGCCAATTGGATGGAAACCTACTAGCTACAGTCCCAATACTTTTGTAACTCACTGTATATGACTCTGGTCGTAGCTAAATCCGGTGTAACCAATGCACGTACATGAGATGTGATGCTTCATAATGATGGTTGCTGGGCAGCGCCCTGTACTAGGCTGTTACAAGTGTGGATTCTGTTCCTCTTCACTCGCGTAGTAGCCTATATCCCGACCAAAAGCCCTTGACTTGTCTGATCATCAATCGATGTGATTTTGTTTCACTGAATCAATCTCCGTCTGTTACGAGGTAGCTCATTTTATTAGTTTGCTAATGTATCACTGATCAGAAACATTTAGCATGCTATATGTATTATTTTGCTATTGACTCGTGAATAGGCAACAAGGAGGTTGTGAAATATAAACACAAGACTCATATCCTTTTGAAAATATAGATTGCTATTATTTTCTGTGCTTATCACCCTACACCTGCTCCGTACTAGGCGTAGAAAAGGCTGCACGCCCAGGTGTAGCTAATTGAAGGGTTTACGCCCAGGTGGTGCCTATTTGCACCAAACCTCAAATATATTTTATTGTATAATATCTAACTTGTATTATGTACATATTATAATAATATATACATTTAATTATATATTATATATGTTGTGTTTAATTTTTGTTGATATCCAATTAGCAGTCAATAGGATTAGCAGTCATGGATTTCTGAAATAGCCTACTCACTGTCCTCAATATATGAATGTAGAATATATTTTAAATTAAATAAATAGATACAAAACGATCCAACTCATTAATATTTTCTTCACTAACTTATCTACAAAAAAATATCACGTATCATATCTACATGTAAGGACTTGTACTCACTTTGTAGCATTTTTACTGATGCTCCTGCGAATCACCTGGTCCCAGTTCTCTCTATAGTATAAGGTGCATCTACAGTAGCTATCTATACCTGTCACTTATAACAAATAAATATTTCCATTGAGCTCCCTTGGTTCCCTCTCTCCAGAAGTGTGCACTTGTTCACGCCCCGTTATGCATTTAGAAGCATTGGATTGGTGCAAGCATGGCTGGAGGGAGGTTCCACCATATTCCTCAACCCTCACACCATTTGGTTAATTTAAAATTCATGAGGGGGAGTGTGCAAAAGCGTAGATTATCGTTATGGAGCCTGTGTCATCTATTAAGACTGTGAATTTCTATATGGAAGTGACCAACCCAGCTGGTCCTGCGTGGAAAACCACAGGAATCACAGTAAAGGCGAGGGAGCCCAGAGCTCTGAGGGCCCATGCGCCTGTCATCAGTCTATTTTTTATTTATTTAAATCAATCATTTTGACAGTAACCCTCCGAAAGTCATTCATAAAACGTTTAAACTTCCATATGTACTAGGAAGCTAAGCATTTGTTTCTTGGGCTTCAAGAATGTGACTGATCAACATGCCTCAGGCCTGGAAAAATAAATAATTTAACTGATTTAAAGTAAGGGGATATTGATAAACAAATGCTGTTGTCATGGTTATGTGGAGCTTACTCAGGTGTTCAAAAACCCATATCAGACAGAGAGCCTAATGCTTCTTAGGTATGTCTTTGTGAGTTGTAGGGCTATATTCAATCTGTAATGCTTCAGCGTTACAGATTCCGCAATAGAAATGTAAAGGTAATTTCCGATTGAGCCGACATATGCAGCATGTAGGCTACTGTGAATATAGTCTCCGCTAAAAAACAGGAACGTCGCCTTTAAATTTCAATCACGCTGCAAAGCCGAACTTTCGAAATGCGGATGGAATAGAGCCCTAAATAAGTTCAGAAAATAATCTCTCAGCAGAAGCTGAGCCTCTGTCATTCTCCTTAATTGATTAACTGTATAAATCAAATCAAATGTTAATTGTCACATGCTTCGTAAACAACAGGTGTAGACTGACAGTACAAGTCTTACTTACTGCCCTTCCCAACAATGCAGAGGAATAAATTCACCATGAGTAAGGATAACTTGGCTATATACACGGTGTTACAGTATTGAGTCGATATGCAGGGGTATGAGGTCATTGAGGTAGATATGTACACTGAGATTTGTCATGGGTCCTCAGATCCTCAAAAAGTTATACAGCTGCACCATCGAGAGCATTCTGACTGGTTGCATCACCGCCTGGTATGGCAACTGCTCAGCCTCCGACCGCAAGGCACTACAGAGGGTAGTGAGTACAGCCCAGTACATCACTGGGGCCAAGTCTCCTTCCATCCAGGACCTCTATATCAGGCGGTGTCAGAGGAAGGCCCTAAAAATTGTCAAAGACTCCAGCCACCCTAGTCATAGACTGTTCTCTCTGCTACCGCACGGCAAGCGGTACCGGAGCGCCAAGTCTAGGTCCAAAAGGCTTCTTAACAGCTTCTACCCCCAAGCCATGAACAGCTAATCATGGCTACCCATAGTATTTGCTTTAAGGGCTTGTAAGTAAACATTTCACTTTATGGTCTACACCTGTTGTATTCGGCGCATGTGGCAAATTAAATTTGATTTGAACAAAAATATAAACACAACATGTAAAGTGATGGTCCCATAATTCATGAGCTGAAATAAAAGATCCCATATCCCATGGGCGGCGCACAATTTGTCCAGCGTCGTCCAAGGTAGGGGAGGGTTTGGCCGGCATGGATATGGGTTCATTTCCCACGGGGGGCCAGTATAAAAAAATATATAAAAAAAATAAATGTATGCATTCACTAACTGTAAGTCGCTCTGGATAAGAGCGTCTGCTAAATGACTAAAATGTCAATGTAAATGTAAATGATCCATACCACAAAAAACGTATTTCTCTCAAACTTTGTGCACAAATTTGTTCACATCCCTATTAATGAGAATGTATCCTTTGTCAAGATGGTCCTCTGTAGCTCAGCTGGTAGAGCACGGCGCTTGTAACGCCAAGGTAGTGGGTTCGATGCCCGGGACCACCCATACACAAAAAAAAATTTATGCACGCATGACTGTAAGTCGCTTTGGATAAAAGCGTCTGCTAAATGGCATATTATATTATTATATTATTATAATCCATCCACTTGACAGGTGTGGCATTTCAAGAAGCTGATTAAACAGCATGATCATTACACAGGTGCACCTTGTGCTGGGGACAATAAAAGGCCACTCTAAAATGTGCAGTTTTGTCACGCAACACAATGCCACAGATGTCTGAAGTTTTGAGGGAGGTGCAATTGGCATGCTGACTGCAGGAATCTCCACCAGAGCTGTTGCCAGATAATTTAATGTTAATTTATCTACCATAAGCCGCATCCAATGTCCTTTTAGATAATTTGGCAGTATGTCCAACCAACCGACCTCGCAACCGCAGACCTCGCGTAACCACGCCAGCCCAAGACCTCCACATCCGGCTTCTTCACCTGCTGGATCATCAGAGGGGGTGCTGAGGAGTAGTTCTGTCTGTAATATAGCTTATTGGTTGGGCCGGGCTCCCCAGTGGGTGGGCCTGGCTCCCAAGTGGGTGGGCCTAAAGAATGAGCTACCAGCCAAACAAACTTGTAGGAA
The DNA here is from genome assembly GCF_020615455.1 of Coregonus clupeaformis. Lineage (NCBI taxonomy): Eukaryota > Metazoa > Chordata > Actinopteri > Salmoniformes > Salmonidae > Coregonus > Coregonus clupeaformis. The sequence goes on from NC_059218.1 coordinate 37,488,183, forward strand.
TTGTACATAAACTCCCCCCTCATACTTATCTGGAGGTTGAGCATTTTTTAATCTCTATCTCTGTAATGTGTCTGTATCTATGTAATTGTATATGTATTTATGTTTTTAAAAAACAGGGACCACAATGGAAATAAGTCCCCGACATTATTGTTCAACCCTCGTCACTTTAAAAAGTATTTGTGTATATATGTTTTTTTTACTGAGAAATAAAATCAATCAAAAGTGTTTGTGTCTCAGGTGAAGAGGGTGGATCTGATCTCCATCACCTAGGACTTGACATAGATTAAATAGATTAATCAAATCTCACATTGTTTTCAATTTCTGCTCAATCTTGCATGCTTTCTCAATCAGCTGTAACTGTATATGCATTCGTAAATCAGGTCCTTTCTTGAGTTGGGCTCTGGGATGTAACAACCGTTGAGCTTCTGATTTTATGGATGATTGTGGAGTAAAGGGGTTGAGTGTGTTAGAGTATGTGACTATGTGTGTGTGTGTGTTTATCCCACATCTGTTGCAAGGGGGTAAGGATGATAGGGAGAATATAGGATGAACCACAATAATTGTTTGCTAAAATAATAATTGCTTGTCAAAAATGAAATGTAATATAATGGCAATCCGGGTTATATGTTAAAATCCTACGCATTAACTGTAGATATTATTACGCATATTAATTGATAATGATGGAAAATAAGATATGCAAGATATTTGAATAGATATATATTTTAAAATAGTTATATATATTGAGGTGACAGCATTGGAAATGCTTTTGGCGGTTAACCTGCTTCTGTTTTGTGGGTGGCACTGTGTGCTGTTTTCAATGGATGGGTCCTGGCCTCTCGGGGCCCTAGGGATCCGGAGGGACGGGGGTGGGATGCCGATCACTGGGATGACGGCTCAACTTGGGATGGGGAGGGGCTTTAGCGGGGGAATTAGTGGAGAACAATTGGAGGGTTACTTAGTAGCAATGCAAATATCATGGTACAGCTACATGGACACTCAATCATTACGGTATTTTTTATTGGTAAATTTAAAAAAATATATAATGATAAATAGACTTGAAACTTGTATCTCATTATGGTGTATGATGAAATAAGTATAGCCAGTTGTAATTGTAATGGCTTAGCAGATAATAACAAAAGAAGAACAATATTTACATGGCTCAAAGAGAAGGATTATAATATCTATTGTTTATAGGAAACTCATTCAACAATTCTAGATGAAGTTGCGTGGAAAAAGGAATGGGGGGGGCGAAATATACTTCTCCCATGGGCAAACAAACAAAAAAGGGGTGATGATATTAATTAATAGTAATTACGATCCGAATGTGCAAATTGTCCAAATAGATACGCAAGGTAGATGCATTATTTAAAATATGTTATTGGACCATAAACAGATATGGCTCATTAACCTTTACGGACCAAATAATGATGATCCACACTTCTTAGACAATATACAGTGAGGGAAAAAAGTATTTGATCCCCTGCTGATTTTTTATGGGTGCGTCCAAATGGGCACCCTATTTACTCTGGCTGCATTTACACAAGCAGCCCAATTCTGATCTTTTATCCACTAATTGGTCTTTTGACCAATCACCTCAGATCTTCTCACATCAGATCTTTTTCAGCGCTGATCTGATTGTTCAAAATACAAATGAGTGAAAAAAATATCAGAATTGCTCTGCCTGTGTAAAGCAGCCTAAATAGTGCACAAGTTATGACCAGATCCCTGGTAAAAAGTAGTGCACTATATATGGAATGGGGTGCTATTTGGGACACACATACAGTATCACTGTCACGATTTCCTCCGAAGCTACCTCCTCTCCTTGTTCGGGCAGGCTTCGGCATTCGTCGTCACCGGCCTTCTAGCCACTGCCGCTCCTCATCTCATCATTCCATTTGTTTTGTCTTGTTTTTACACACACCTGGTTCATATCCCCTCATCAGTATCTGTATAAGTATTCCCTCTGCCCCCTATATCTTTGTGTGTGATTGTTTATTGTGGAGGTGATGATAGCTCGGTGGAGCTTTATATAAACTCAGCAAAAAAGAAACGTCCTCTCGCTGTCAACTGCGTTTATTTTGCTGTGACACACCGCCCCAGACCATGACGGACCCTCCACCTCCAAATCGATCCAGCTCCAGAGTACAGGCCTCGGTGTAACGCTCATTCCTTCGACGATAAGCGCAAATCCGACCATCACCCCTGGTGAGACAAAACGCGACTCGTCAGTGAAGAGCACTTTTTGCCAGTCCTGTCTGGTCCAGCGATGGTGGGTTTGTGCCCATAGGCGACATTGTTGCCGGTGATGTCTGGTGAGGACCTGCCTTACAACAGGCCTACAAGCCCTCAGTCCAGCTTCTATCAGCCTATAGCGGACAGTCTGAGGACTGATGGAGGGATTGTGTGTTCCTGGTGTAACTCAGGCAGTTGTTGTTGCCATCCTGTACCTGTCCCGGAGGTGTGATGTTCGGATGTACTGATCCTGTGCAGGTGTTGTTACACGTGGTCTGCAACTGCAAGGACGATCAGCTGTCCGTCCTGTCTCCCTGTAGCGCTGTCTTAGGCGTCTCACAGTGGCCTTAATTGCCTACCGTCTGTAAGCTGTTAGTGTCTTAACGACCGTTCCACAGGTGCATGTTCATTAATTGTTTATGGTTCATTGAACAAGCATGGGAAACAGTGTTTAAACCCTTTACAATGAAGATCTGTGAAGTTATTTGGATTTTTACAAATTATCTTTGAAAGACGGTCCTGAAAAAGGGATGTTTCTTTTTTTGCTGAGTCTATTTGTATCACCGGGATATTCACCCGTGTGCTTTGTTTTCTCCAGTGCGCCGTTATACCGCACTGTAGTGTTTTACGCATTGCTGCGTACCGCTGTATTTCCCGAATAAACCATTTATTCTGTGATTTAACCTCCTGCACCTGACTCCGTCCAAATCACCCGCTACAATCAAGAACCTACAATCAACAAGTGCACTATATAGGGAATGGGGTGCATTTTGGGACACATATACAGTATCACAGCTTTTTAAAATCTCTTTCTACTCCTTTTACCATTGAGATCAGAGAACCACGGTCAATTGTCTAGGCCTATATAAATACATTTAATGGATAATTTCAATTGCACTAATTACAAAAAAGAGCAGCCATATAATATGATAACATTTGAATAATGTAACGATTAGTTCACAGGAACTTTGTAGCGGAACACTGACTGCACAAAGACAATACATTTTAACCGAATATTCTTCCATCACAGAGACTGTATAGGGATTACAACCAGACCTGGGTTCAAGTAGTATTTTAAATCTTTCAAATGCTTTTAGTGTTTTCTCTAGTCTGTCTGGAGTGCCAGATAGGTGAGCTTGCATTCCATGTGACTATTCCATTGGTTCCATTGTGCGAGGCATGCTCAATCAAGCCAAGATAAAAGTATTTGAAATGATTCCAAATAGTTTTTGAACCAAGGTAGGAACCAAGGTAGGGAGAACACAACCAGCCTCATCTCATATACAGCGGGGGAAAACAAGTATTTAGTCAACCACCAATTGTGCAAGTTCTCCCACTTGAAAAGATGAGAGAGGCCTGTAATTTTCATCATAGGTACACGTCCACTATGACAGACAAAATGAGAAAAAAAATCCTGAAAATCACATTGTAGGATTTTTAATGAATTTATTTGCAAATTATGGTGGAAAATAAGTATTTGGTCAATAACAAAAGTTTCTCAATACTTTGTTATATACCCTTTGTTGGCAATGACACAGGTCAAACGTTTTCTGTAAGTCTTCACAAGGTTTTCACACACTGTTGCTGGTATTTTGGCCCATTCCTCCATGCAGATCTCCTCTAGAGCAGTGATGTTTTGGGGCTGTCGCTGGGCAACACGGACATTCAACTCCCTCCAAAGATGTTCTATGGGGTTGAGATCTGGAGACTGGCTAGGCCACTCCAGGACCTTGAAATGCTTCTTACGAAGCCACTCCTTCGTTGCCCGGGCGGTGTGTTTGGGATCATTGTCATGCTGAAAGACCCAGCCATGTTTCATCTTCAATGCCCTTGCTGATGGAAGGAGGTTTTCACTCAAAATCTCACGATACATGGCCCCATTCATTCTTTCCTTTACATGGATCAGTCGTCCTGGTCCCTTTGCAGAAAAACAGCCCCAAAGCATTATGTTTCCACCCCCATGCTTCACAGTAGGTATGGTGTTCTTTGGATGCAACTCAGCATTCTTTGTCCTCCAAACACGACGAGTTGAGTTTTTACCAAAAAGTTATATTTTGGTTTCATCTGACCATATGACATTCTCCCAATCCTCTTCTGGATCATCCAAATGCACTCTAGAAACTTCAGACGGGCCTGGACATGTACCGGCTTAAGCAGGGGGACACGTCTGGTACTGCAGGATTTGAGTCCCTGGCGGCGTAGTGTGTTACTGATGGTAGGCTTTGTTACTTTGGTCCCAGCTCTCTGCAGGTCATTCACTAGGTCCCCCCGTGTGGTTCTGGGATTTTTGCTCACCGTTCTTGTGATCATTTTGACCCGACGGGGTGAGATCTTGCGTGGAGCCCCAGATCGAGGGAGATTATCAGTGGTCTTGTATGTCTTCCATTTCCTAATAATTGCTCCCACAGTTGATTTATTCAAACCAAGCTGCTTACCTATTGCAGATTCAGTCTTCCCAGCCTGGTGCAGGTCTACAATTTTGTTTCTGGTGTCCTTTGACAGCTCTTTGGTCTTGGCCATAGTGGAGTTTGGAGTGTGACTGTTTGAGGTTGTGGACAGGTGTCTTTTATACTGATAACAAGTTCAAACAGGTGCCATTAATACAGGTAACAAGTGGAGGACAGAGGAGCCTCTTAAAAAAGAAGTTACAGGTCTGTGAGAGCCAGAAAACTTGCTTGTTTGTAGGTGACCAAATACTTATTTTCCACCATAATTTGCAAATAAATTCATAAAAAATCCTACGATGTGATTTTCTGGATTGTTTTTTCTCAATTTGTCTTTCATAATTGACGTGTACCTATGATGAAAATTACAGGCCTCTCTCATCTTTTTAAGTGGGAAAACTTGCACTATTGGTGGCTGACTAAATACTTTTTTTCCCCACTGTAGGTGAATGGCAGTAGTAGACAAGAGGGGTGTATACGGTAGCATGTAGACCTACAGGACACTGTGTGTGTTACCATGAGTCAGTATGCCCATGAACGCTACAGGGGGAAGATATACCATAAGACTGGATATGTACCATGTATAGAATAATGTGGTGCCTCCACCTAATAAGCATAATCACGTGATTGGTTAGATAGGCAGGCTTGAACTCCTTGTGACTTATCAATTTGTTCCATTGTGCCAGGCAAGCTCAATCAAGCCCAGATAAAAGTATTTGAAATGATTCCGAATAATATTTGAACCCAGGTCAGATTTGAACACAACCAGCCTCATCCCATATATAAGGGTGATCCAGGCTGCGCTCTGTGGTCCACTGACACACAAAGCTCAACTATTGATTAGGCCTAAGCCTACGTTTTTAGACAAGAAAATTATATTTACCAGGGCTACAACAACACAGTGCAATGAGGAAGTTATTATTGTTATCTAGTGAGTGCACATTTATTGTCTATAGGCTGTAAATTGCAGTGATTTAAGCTAATTTGAATAACTGCTCAAACATTCTGTTTTGTTTCATGCCGAAATAACTGCATAGCCTACAGCCTAGGCCTGATTATGCAACCATTTGAATCAGATTGGGTCTATTCTCAACAGTTTAGAAAGTCCAGAAAGGTACATTAGCAGGCCATTCATATGGTATATTTTGTCAGGATGTAGCCCAGTGTTAAGATATGCCTACTGTAGGAAAATACTGTCTTCTTTCCAACTCCATGCCCATTCTTAATGCTGCAGCCTATTTTACCAGGGTTGCAACTTTCACTGGGGACGGGGGGGACATGACAGTCAGTACACAACATACTATTGATGTTGATGAAGGGATACAGATATGTTTGAATGCCCAGTCATGTTCATATAATCTCAGACATAAATTACTGCAGTTTAAGACCATCCATAGAACATCTTACATGCCAGTGAAACTGAATATCATGCACTCAGAAATGTAATTCCTCTGCTGGAAGTGTAAAACACAAAAGGGGACATATTTGCATATGTTATGATCTTGTGAAGGCTGGCTGAATTCTGGCAAAGAGTACGTGCTTTTATCTCAGCATGTCTACAGATTCTCCCATCTCCCTGTTTTTGTTTGCTTGGAAACGTTGACGTGAGTAAGACTTTTAATCAGGTCAACATTCAAAAGGCCGCAGACGGATTACCAGGACGTGTACTCCGAGCATGCGCTGACCAACTGGCAAGTGTCTTCACTGACATTTACAACATGTCCCTGACTGAGTCTGTAATACCAACATGTTTCAAGCAGACCACCATAGTCCATGTGCCCAAGAACACTAAGATAACCTGCCTAAATGACTACCGACCCGTAGCAATCACGTCTGTAGTCATGAAGTGCTTTGAAAGGCAGGTCATGGCTCACATCAACACCATTTTCCCAGAAACCCTAGACCCACTCCAATTTGCATACCGCCCCAACAGATCCACAGATGATGCAATCTCTTTTGCACTCCACACTGCCCTTTCCCACCTGGACAAGAGGAACACCTACATGAGAATGCTATTCATTGACTATATGTAATGACATCTAATAGTGCATTTTTTAAATTGACTTGTACTCATTGTGTAGCATTTTGACTGCTGTTTCTAAAAATCACCTAGTCCCAGTTGTCTGTACAGTATAATGTGCAGCTATCTATAGCTGTCACTTTGTACAACATGTTTCCAGCTGGCTCCAACACCTCTCTGCATGCCAAACCACAGGTGACACAGTACAGTAGTAGCACCTGCCTGCCTCCCCCTCTCCTGCTGCTTTGTCTATAAGGAAATATTATATCCACTGTGCTCCCACTCAGCCCCTCCCAGTCCCTGCATGCTAATCCTCAAGATGCAATTCCTCCCCTACCAACAGAATCACAATAACTACACCCAGTGGTGGAAAAAGTACCCAATTGTCATACTTGGGTAAAAGTAAAGATAACTTAATGGAAAATTACTCAAGTAAAATTGAAAGTCACTCAGTAAAATTCTACTTGAATGAAAATCTAAAATTGCTAAATATACTTAAGTATTAAAAGTAAAAGTATAAATCATTTCAAATTCCTTATATTAAGCAAACCAGACAGCACCATTTTCATGTTTTTAAAATGTACGGATAGCCAGGGGCACACTCCAACACTCAGACATAACTTACAAACTGTCACGGTTTCGGCCGAGGCTGCTCCTCCTCCTGGTTCGGGCAGGCTTCGGCGGTCGTCGTCCCCGGAGTACTAGCTGCCACCGATCTATGTTTCATGTTCGTTTGGTTTGGTCTTGATGTTGTACACCTGTGTCTAGTTAGTCCTCGTTAGTGTTCTATTTAGTTCTCGTTGTGTGTGTCTGTGTTTGTGTGTGATTGCTATTCTGTTTCGTGTTGGAGCTACTATTTTCCCTCCAGTGTTTTGGAGAGGTTCTTTTGCACATGTTAGTGCGACGTTTGTTTTGTCGCCTGTGTGCGCCGTGTATTCGCCTTCGGGCTTATTGTGCTTATGTCTTTTGTGAATATTGCACTAAAGCCTTTGGACTGAGCCTCTGTGTCCTGCGCCTGATTCATACACCACACCCACCTTCAGCACCCGTTGATAGAATCACACACCACCATGGAATCAGCAGGATCGGCAGTGACGCCTGTGTCGCTCGAGGAGCATATCCGTGGGCAAGATGGCCAGATAAGACAACTGGAGTTCGCTCTACAGGACGTGATCAACACCTTGCACCGATGGGAAGCCAGCAGGGTACCCACACCTCCACCTACCCTACCCACCCCATCGGCCGGTCCACCAGTCCCTGGTCCGGAACCCAGGAGGATTCGGCTCTCGCTCCCGAGGGCGTATGACGGAACAGCTGCCGGGTGTCAGGGGTTCCTCCTGCAGGTGGAGCTCTACCTGGCCACTGTGCCCTCGGGACACGAGAGCGTTTCCGCCCTCATCTCCTGTCTCTCGGGAAAGGCGTTGGAGTGGGCTAACGCTGAGTGGAGGAAGATGGACGCCAACACCATCTCCTACGCCGAGTTCTCCCGCCGCTTCAAGGCCGTGTTTGACCATCCACCTGAGGGCAAAGCGGCGGGGGAGCGGCTAGTCCACTTGAGACAGGGGAGGAGGAGCGCACAGGCGTTTGCTTTAGAGTACCGGACTCTAGCGGCGGATGCAGGGTGGAATGAACGGGCTCTCATCGACCATTTTCGGTGTAGCCCTCCGGGAGGACGTTCAACGGGAGTTGGCCTGCAGGGATACCCATCTGACTTTCGACCAGTTGGTCGATATGTCCATCCGTTTAGACACCCTGCTGGCCACCCGTGGACGTCCCGAGGGGGGTCCGTCCATTCCGCCCTCCGGCACCTCCGAGCCGAGCCCTATGGAGCTCGGGGGTGCCGGCGCTAGAGAACGGAGGAGGAAGAGCCCGAGGGGGCCTGTCTCCTGCACCAAGTGCGGTCGTGGAGGGCACACTGCGGCCAGGTGCTGGGGAGGGTTCTCCGGGGGAGAAGACAACAGGCCACGCACTGGGGGGGGGCCTCCCAGGTGAGTAGACGCCCCACTTACCCAGAGCTTTCTGTTGCGCGCTTTTGTATACCTGTTGGTTTTCCACAGGTTGCACCTCATTCCCAGCATAAGGCGCTAGTAGATTCAGGCGCAGCTGGGAATTTTGTTGATCGAAAGTTTTGTTTAGAGTTAGGGATCCCTCTCCTACCTGTTGACAAACCTTTTCCCGTTCATGCCTTAGATAGCCGCCCGTTGGGATCGGGGTTGATCAGGGAAGTCACAGCGCCACTTAGGATGTGTGCGCAGGGGGGTCATGAAGAGACTATACAGCTGTATCTGATCGACTCTCCTGCGTACCCAGTGGTGCTGGGAATTCCCTGGTTAAGCACCCATAACCCTGCTATTTCGTGGCAACAGAGGGCTCTCGATGGGTGGTCTGCTCAGTGTGAGGGGCGATGTCTGGGTGTTTCCGTGGGGGCGACTTCGGTGGAAAGTCCAAACCAAGTGCCCGCACTGCACATTCCGCCTGAATATGGGGATTTAGCTCTTGTGATTAGCAAAACTAGGGCGACGCAGTTGCCTCCCCATAGACAGGGGGATTGTGCGATTGATCTCCAGGCAGGAGCAGCGCTCCCATGGAGCCATGTGTATCCTTTGTCTCAAGAGGAGAGAAAAGCTATGGAGACTTACATAGCCGAATCTTTGAGACAGGGATACATTCGGCCTTCCACTTCCCCCGCCTCTTCGAGTTTCTTTTTTGTGAAAAAGAAAGATGGAGGGTTGCGCCCGTGCATTGATTACTGTGGTCTCAATCAGATTACTGTGAAATACAGTTATCCACTCCCTCTGATTGCGACCATGACGGAGTCATTGCATGGGGCGCGGTTTTTCACAAAATTGGATCTCAGGAGCGCGTATAACTTGGTGCGCATTAGGGAGGGCGATGAATGGAAAACAGCGTTTAGTACCACGTCAGGTCATTTCGAGTATCTTGTCATGCCATATGGGTTGATGAATGCTCCATCAGTCTTCCAATCCTTCGTAGATGACATTTTCCGGGATATGCAGGGACAAGGGGTGGTCGTGTACATTGATGATATTCTGGTGTACTCGTCTACCCAAGCCGAGCATGTAACCCTGGTGCGACGTGTATTGAGGAGGCTGTTGGAGCACGACCTATATGTCAAGGCAGAGAAATGTCTGTTTTTCCAGGAGTCGGTCTCCTTTTTGGGTTATCGGTTGTCCGCGTCAGGGGTGAGAATGGAGGTGGATCGTGTGTCCGCTGTGCGTAATTGGCAAACTCCAACCACTGTAAAAGAGGTGCAGCAGTTCTTGAGCTTTGCAAATTACTACCGGAGGTTTATCCGGGGTTTTGGACAGGTGGCAGCTCCCATCACGTCCCTTCTGAAAGGGGGTCCGGTGCACCTGCAGTGGTCAGCTGATGCGGACAGGGCCTTTGGGAGACTGAAGGACCTGTTTACGTCGGCTCCGGTGCTGGCTCATCCGGATCCCAAAATTCCCTTTCAGGTTGAGGTGGACGCGTCTGAGGCTGGTATAGGGGCCGTTCTCTCTCAACGGTCCGGCTCGCCACCTAAACTCCGCCCCTGTGCTTTTTACTCCAAAAAGCTCAGCCCGGCGGAGCGTAACTATGACGTTGGGGACAGGGAGCTGTTAGCTGTAGTTCAAGCCCTTAAGGTGTGGAGGCATTGGCAAGGTGTGGAGGCATCAACACCCTTTCCTCATTTTGACTGACCATCGGAACCTGGAGTACATACGGGCAGCGAGGAGACTGAACCCTGGCCAGGCTCGATGGAGTATGTTTCTCACCAGGTTCGTATTTAAAATCACGTACATCCCTGGGTCCCAGAATGGTAAGGCAGATGCACTGTCCCGGCGGTACGACACAGAGGAGAGGTCCGTTGAGCCTACTCCCATACTACCGGAGTCTTGCCTTGTGGCACCGGTGGTGTGGGAGGTCGATGCCGAGATCGAGCGAGCGTTGCGTACCGACCCCAGCCCTCCACAATGTCCTGAGGGTCGGAGGTACGTTCCGCTCGAGATTCGGGATCGACTCATCTACTGGGCTCACACGTCACCCTCCTCTGGACATCCGGGTATTGGCCGGACAGTGCATTGCCTTAGCACTAAATACTGGTGGCCTACTTTGGTTAGGGATGTGAGGGTTTACGTCTCCTCCTGCTCGGTGTGCGCCCAGTGTAAGGCGCCCCGACATCTGCCCAGGGGTAAGTTACAGCCCCTACCCGTTCCACAACGACCATGGTCCCACCTCTCGGTGGATTTTGTAACAGACCTTCCCCTCTCTCAGGGGAATACCACCATCCTGGTCGTTGTGGACCGGTTCTCTAAGGCCTGTCGTCTTCTCCCTATGTCGGGTCTTCCTACTGCCCTACAGACCGCTGAGGCCCTATTTACCCACGTCTTCCGGCATTACGGGGTCCCCGAGGATATAGTGTCTGATCGAGGCCCCCAGTTTACCTCCCGGGTGTGGAGAGCGTTTATGGAGCGTTTGGGGGTCTCGGTTAGCCTTACCTCGGGGTACCACCCGGAGAGTAACGGGCAGGTAGAACGTGTCAACCAGGGTGTGGGTAGGTTTCTGAGGTCGTATTGCCAGGACCGGCCTGAGGAGTGGGCGCGTTACATTCCCTGGGCCGAGATGGCTCAGAACTCTCTCCGCCACTCCTCTACCAACCTAACCCCTTTCCAATGTGTATTAGGTTACCAGCCGGTTCTGGCACCGTGGCAGCAGAGCCAGATCGAGGCCCCTGCGGTGGATGATTGGATGAGGCGCTCGGAAGAGACGTGGAACGCTGCCCACGTCCACCTGCAGCGGGCCGTCCGTCGTCACAAGGCGAGCGCCGATCTCCACCGCAGTGAGGGGCCGGTGTACGCACCCGGAGATCGAGTCTGGCTCTCTACCACAAACCTACCCCTCCGCCTGCCCTGCCGGAAGCTGGGTCGGCGGTTTGTGGGGCCCTTTAAAGTCCTGAGAAGATTGAACGAGGTGTGTTATAGGTTACATCTACCTGTTGAATATAAGAATATTAACCCCTCGTTCCATGTGTCTCTTCTCAGGCCGGTGGTAGCTGGTCCACTCCAGGACAATGAGATAGGAGAGACTCCTCCGCCCCCATTGGACATCGAGGGGGCTCCGGCATACACCGTTCGGTCCATCTTGGACTCCAGACGCCGGATGGGGGGTCTCCAGTATCTCGTGGAGTGGGAGGGGTACGGCCCGGAGGAGCGGTGCTGGGTGCCGCGGAGGGATATCCTAGACCCATCTCTCCTGTCGGAGTTCCACCGGGACCATCCCGCGCGCCCTGCTCCGCGTCCTCCTGGTCGTCCCCGAGGCCGGGGTCGGCGCACGGCTGAAGCCGCGCGTCAAGGGGGGGGTACTGTCACGGTTCGGCCGAGGCTGCTCCTCCTCCTGGTTCGGGCAGGCTTCGGCGGTCGTCGTCCCCGGAATACTAGCTGCCACCGATGTATGTTTCATGTTCGTTTGGTTTGGTCTTGATGTTGTACACCTGTGTCTAGTTAGTCCTCGTTAGTGTTCTATTTAGTTATTGTTGTGTGTGTCTGTGTTTGTGTGTGATTGCTATTCTGTTTTGTGTTGGAGCTACTATTTTCCCTCCAGTGTTTTGGAGAGGTTCTTTTGCACATGTTAGTGCGATGTTTGTTTTGTCGCCTGTGTGCGCCGTGTATTCGCCTTCGGGCTTATTGTGCTTATGTCTTTTGTGAATATTGCACTAAAGCCTTTGGACTGAGCCTCTGCGTCCTGCGCCTGATTCATACACCACACCCACCTTCAGCACCCGTTGACACAAACAAATAATTTGTGTTTAGTGAGTCCACCAGATCAGAGGCAGTAGAGATTGACCAGGGATGTTCTCTTGATACAGTGGGGGAAAAAAGTATTTAGTCAGCCACCAATTGTGCAAGTTCTCCCACTTAAAAAGATGAGAGAGGCCTGGAATTTTCATCATAGGTACACGTCAACTATGACAGACAAAATGAGAAAAGATAATACAGAAAATCACATTGTAGGATTTTTTATGAATTTATTTGCAAATTATGGTGGAAAATTAAGTATTTGGTCAATAACAAAAGTTTCTCAATACTTTGTTATATACCCTTTGTTGGCAATGACACAGGTCAAACGTTTTCTGTAAGTCTTCACAAGGTTTTCACACCCTGTTGCTGGTATTTTGGCCCATTCCTCCATGCAGATCTCCTCTAGAGCAGTGATGTTTTGGGGCTGTCGCTGGGCAACACGGACTTTCAACTCCCTCCAAAGATTTTCTATGGGGTTGAGATCTGGAGACTGGCTAGGCCACTCCAGGACCTTGAAATGCTTCTTACGAAGCCACTCCTTTGTTGCCCGGGCGGTGTGTTTGGGATCATTGTCATGCTGAAAGACCCAGCCACGTTTCATCTTCAATGCCCTTGCTGATGGAAGGAGGTTTTCACTCAAAATCTCACGATACATGGCCCCATTCATTCTTTCCTTTACACGGATCAGTCGTCCTGGTCCCTTTGCAGAAAAACAGCCCCAAAGCATGATGTTTCCACCCCCATGTTTCACAGTAGGTATGGTGTTCTTTGGATGCAACTCAGCATTCTTTGTCCTCCAAACACGACGAGTTGAGTTTTTACCAAAAAGTTATATTTTGGTTTCATCTGACCATATGACATTCTCCCAATCCTCTTCTGGATCATCCAAATGCACTCTAGCAAACTTCAGACGGGCCTGGACATGTACTGGCTTAAGCAGGGGGACACGTCTGGCACTGCAGGATTTGAGTTCCTGGCGGCGTAGTGTGTTACTGATGGTAGGCTTTGTTACTTTGGTCCCAGCTCTCTGCAGGTCATTCACTAGGTCCCCCCGTGTGGTTCTGGGATTTTTGCTCACCGTTCTTGTGATCATTTTGACTCCACGGGGTGAGATCTTGCGTGGAGCCCCAGATCGAGGGAGATTATCAGTGGTCTTGTATGTCTTCCATTTCCTAATAATTGCTCCCACAGTTGATTTCTTCAAACCAAGCTGCTTACCTATTGCAGATTCAGTCTTCCCAGCCTGGTGCAGGTCTACAATTTTGTTTCTGGTGTCCTTTGACAGCTCTTTGGTCTTGGCCATAGTGGAGTTTGGAGTGTGACTGTTTGAGGTTGTGGACAGGTGTCTTTTATACTGATGACAAGTTCAAACAGGTGTCATTAATACAGGTAACGAGTGGAGGACAGAGGAGCCTCTTAAAGAAGAAGTTACAGGTCTGTGAGAGCCAGAAATCTTGCTTGTTTGTAGGTGACCAAATACTTATTTTCCACCATAATTTGCAAATAAATTCATAAAAAATCCTACAATGTGATTTTCTGGAAAAAAAATTCTCAATTTGTCTGTCATAGTTGACGTGTACCTATGATGAAAATTACAGGCCTCTCTCATCTTTTTAAGTGGGAGAACTTGCACAATTGGTGGCTGACTAAATACTTTTTTCCCCCACTCTAAGTGTGTGAATTGGACCATGTTCTTGTCCTGCTAAGCATTCAAAATGTAACGAGTACTTTTGGGTGTCAGGGAAAATGTATGGAGTAAAAAGTACATTCTTTTTTCTTTAGGAATGTAGTGAAGTAAAAGGAAAAGTTGTCCAAAATATAAATAGTAAAGTACAGATACCCCCAAAAACTACTTAAGTAGTACTTTAAAGTATTTTTTTTCCTTAAGTACTTTACACCACTGACAACTCCTGCCTTCCTGATCTCAAAACCCAGAACCAAATCTTGCAGATGTTGGGAGTGCGTAACTACTGCCTCCCGAAGGACACACTGCAGGCAGGGCCTCTGTTTACCAGGCTCATCCTCTCATCCTCTACTTTTTGTTCTGGTAATTTGTTATTCTTAAAACTGCTCCATGATTATTCCTCTATGATGGTGTTCTGCATGCTGTGAATCTGCATAGCCCTCTATGTCATATTTCATTGTTGCTACAGGCTATTGTTGATCTGTGTTACTTCTCTACACTGAATTAATTTAGTCAACAATCAACATGTTCTGCGTTCATTCATAAGACAGAGGTGTATTCACTAGGAACCAAAACGGAAGCAAACAGCCAAAACAAGGAGGGACAAACCTAAACTTGACCAATAAGAAACACTCGTTTTTGTTCCAAAATGTTTTCTATTGCAAAACGTTTTGCTACAGTGTGCACTAATAAATACTCCCCTGCTGTTGGGTACCTGGTGTTTTGCACTGATTAAAGCACCTGTAACACAGGGGGCTGCTGAGGGGAGGACGGCTTATAATAATGGCTGGAATGGAGTCAATGGAATGGTATCAACCACGTGTTTGATGTTTTTGATACTATTCCATTTATTCCGTTCCAGCCATTACCAGGTACCCAACAGCATCCTCCCCAATTAAGGTGCCACTGGCCACCTGTGACCTGTAAGGATTATGTTATGTGTTCACTGTCGATCCTCCTTTCCCAAAAACTCCCGGCTTTCCAGATATCCTGGTTGGAAAACTCTGGAATTACGAGGGAATATGCAGGAAATCCGTGAATCCTCCAACCAGGATTTCTGGAAAATCAGGTAATTTTGGGAAGGTTCCCGGAATTATGCAACACTAATGCTCAGGCCCTCCGTAGTTCATGTCGTGTTGAGAAGACAACCATCAGTTTTGATTAAGCTAACTTGGTTGTCAGTATTCACTCATCTATGTTATTTACATTATAGCCACACCTGTACGTGAAGAAGATTTACTTCCTGGAATTCAAAACAATAAAAAAGATCAGGCTGCAAACATCTGCAATATGTGTCCTTTAATAGTAACTTGGTTGTCAAAAATCACTCACTATAGTCCCACCTCGTTTGTGAATATCATTTGCTTGAATGTAAAACAGTAAAAAGGGGAGGTTACAAGTGTCCAATGTTATATTATGCTAACTTATATTATGCTAACGGTAGCCAGAAGTAAATAATGGATTATTGTGGATTCTGGCACCATGGGCTTTCAGACACATATCAAGGTTAGGGTAATTTGACCCAAATATAGAGTTTGGATTACCTATCCCTTTAAAAGCCTGTGGGGTTCAGTCCTAGTACAGCAGGACAATGTCTCCCCGTGCTGTCTGTCTGTGTGAACTGCATGCGCTCCTGGACTCTGTTAACCACTGTTATCGTTCTACCACTCTAGAGCCAGTTTCCCAGACACAGTCACAGATTAAGCCTAGTCCAGGACAAGAAATCATTCTCAAGAGATTCTCTATTGAAAGAGCTTTTAAGTCCAGGACTAGGCTTAATCTTTGTCTGGGAAAGCGGCCCATTGAGAATAAAACTCTGCTACATTTTAATGTCAGACACCATGACCACAGATGTCAGAGATAAGTATAATCATTTTGATGTAAAACATGACAAAGGCCATAAAACATTATTTTATAAATAAAATAAAATAAAATAAATAAAACATGACCAATCAATCAAATGTATTTATGAAGCCCTTTTTACATCAGCAGATGACACAAAGTGCTTATACAGAATCCCAGCCTAAAACCCCAAACAGCAAGCAATGCAGATGTAGAAGCAAGGTTTTAAACCAGGGATGGGAAACTGGCGGCCCGCAGGCCCCTTTTGAAGGCCTTCGGATCAATTTCAACAAAATGTTTTTGGGAACTCAGAAGGGGTCTCAAGTTACTGTTGCGAGATAGAATAGTAGAATACACAAAGTGAAATTTTGAAATGTGGTTGTGCATCAGCATTTTCTCTCTTGTTATGTCAGTCACTGATAGTCAGTTCATTAGCCCATGTCAGCATTTTTTGGGGGGATTGCCAAGTTATTTTAGCGGCCAGCCATCTAAACTTGTTAACATGGACGAAATTAACGGCCCCAGGGTCCCCATTGACTTTGTTAGTCAGTCACTCAGATCTAATATTAAACTGCAAAAATGTCTCTCTCCACCCTGTGGCAAAATGTGTAGAATTGCAGGAAATTAGTCATATGGGGCCACATTTGCTCACGGGTCTGCAAGATGGGTACATTGTGTCCTCCACCCCCATCAAAGTTGCCCATCCCGGTTTCAAACAATGCAGCAATTACATCGAATTACACTAGAATGCCATAGCACACTTCACAGACAGATGCAGCAACCGTCTGAGCGGTTGGCTTCTGAGTCCTCACCCGCTACGGACTTAAGCCGACTCTGCTTTGGTCTGACCCACTACAGGCGGTCCGGCAAGTACCCAGCAGATGTGTTCATATCCAGAGTTTTACATATGTCTATCACAGGAGGCTGGTGGCACCTTAATTGGGGAGGACTGGCTTGTGACAGGAGCGGAATGGTATCAAATCCAAACACATGGTTTGATGCCATTATTATGAGCCGTCCTCCCCTCAGCAGCCTCCACTGATGTACAGTGCATTCGGAAAGTATTCAGACCCCTTGACTTTTGCAAGCATTTTGTTACGTTACAGCCTTATTCTAAAATTGATGAAATTGTTTTTTCCCCTCATCAATCTACACACAATACCCAATAATGACAAAGCAAAAACAAGTTTAGGATTTTTTTTCCAATTTATAAATAATAAGAAACTGAAATATTACATTTACATAAGTTTTCAGACCCTTTACTCAGTACTTTCTTGAAGCACCTTTGGCAGCGATTACAGCCTCGAGTCTTCTTGGGTATGACGCTACAAGATTGGCACACCTGTATTTGGGGAGTTTATCCCAGTCTTCTCTGCAGATCCTGTCAAGCTCTGTCAGGTTGAATGCGGAGCGTCGCTGCACAGCTATTTTCAGGTCTCTCCAGAGATGTTCGATCGGGTTCAAGTCCGGGCTCTGGCAGGGCCACTCAAGGACATTCAGAGACTTGTCCCGAAGCCTGATCTGTGTCTGGTGCCAACCAGCCATTATTATGAGCCGTCCTCCCCTCAGCAGCCTCCACTGATGTATATTAACATCTCTCTCTAGGCGGCAGCACGTGATGTCTGAGAGAGACAGAAAAAATGAATGACTCAACAGGCTAGATGTATGATCCTCTCTCAGGACTGGTGGAGATCTTATCTGATCTGTGTCTGGTGCCACCCATTTGTACATCATACTGTGCATGCCAGAGCTCAGAGGACCATCTCCAAGACTTCTAGCAGGTTCTAGAACTCACCATGGCATAACAGTAGTGGCTATACAAACAACCATCTCTAATCAATAGCATGTACTATGCAAATACTCATGTAGTTAAGGCAATGCAGGCACTTACGACAATATCAACAACATGCACAAACCTGCAAGATAAAAAGTACTATTACAATACAGTTACACTTGTAGGAAAGTAGCATCAAGTACTATAAGTAACTAAGCATCGTTTAGCAGCACTAAAACCCCAATGGTAGGCCCCACAACTCACACTTTCTTAGATGCTCAATCTTCCTAGTAAACACAATCAACTTGAGTCTTCTTCTTCTGACGACTAAAACACTCTGACCTTGGGTTGGAGGGGTCAGAGTCCAAATGTCCATTCGGGCACGCTGATTGGTGAAAACCAGGAGGCTATGATAAAGACATTTTAAAAAATCCCCTTGACGGAACTGTGGGGAAAGTCAGATGCGCAGGTATGGACTTTACATTTTTACAGATTTTAAACATGACATGAAGGCCATAAAACATGACCAAGATTTTAAACAATGCAGCAATTACATCGAACTACAGTAGAATGCCATAGCAATCTCAAAGTGCTTCAAATGTAAATTAATTAATAATGAAATGGCAAATTGAAATAAAAATCAGAAATTTGAGATCTGGAAGTCAGAATCAAAGCAGCTATTTGCTTGGGAGGGAGTGGGATCTCTGTTATAACCAGGTAGTAGATGTAATAGGGTCCTGGTCAAAATTAGTGCACTATATAGGGAATATAGGGTCCCATTTGACTTCCTGCTACATGGCTGGAGGATTCTCCATGGAAGATTTTCTCTTGCAGACTGGACATTCCCGATTTCCCTTTTGTCTCCAGTATTCATTTAGACAGGCTTTGCAGAAGCAGTGGCCACAGGTCAGTTTGACAGGCTGCTTGAAGTCACCATCGCACAGAATACAGCGTGGAGGTGGAGGTGGACTTGGGTGTGGACTAGATTCTGCACCACCCATTTTCTCATCCAGTCACGATCACTCCTCTGTAATATCCTGTGAGGTTAGACGCAGTACTTTCACTTTTTAAAAATACGGTTTGTTCTCCTCAGCCACACTTTGAAAGCACTGTTTTTCACTCCTGAAATGCTGTCAAACTTTTTAAAAGTAAAATAACTTAAATGATTCAGGAGACACGTATTTTGTCCATTGATTTCAAACCTAACCATCTAAAAAATCTTTGCCCACACCCAAGTCTCTCGAGCAAGATGTCTTACTTCCGCAAACAACTTCCTCTTTCGGTTTTATGGCGAACTACACTCAAAAGGTGTACTGTCGCCACCAACGGGACGGGGGTAAAAAAACATTACAAAATAAAAATAAATTCCTTACGGGAAATTAACATTAATCCCAAAAGACTAAACAATTGTTTTTAATACACATACATTCCCACTCCTTCAGTCCTTCAAAACCACAAGTACCTTGCTCAGGCTCTGGGGCTTAATTCTCTAGAAATGTTTGCTAATTTATACAAAATATAAAAAAATATATTACATTTACATAAGTATTCAGACTTTCTTGAAGCACCTTTGGTAGCAATTACAGCCTCGAGTCTTCTTGGGTATGACGCTACAAGGAAAGTTTTCGCAAGAAGAGCAATTTTCGGGATGTCTCATGGTCTGACAAACATCGCTCTAGCTCTGCCACCTTTCACCGCAGATGCAGAAGTGCGACATCGGTGGATGCGGTCGATTGAGATGCATCCAATGCAAAAATAAAATAATAGATATCTCTATCTTAAACTGCCGATGTTTTTATTATGTTAATTAGATTGACGCAACGGGTAATCAATCAACTCTAGGGTGGGATCGCAAGAGACAGTAGTCCATGAAGCTCTTCAGATGTCAAATATTTTAATCCCAGAAAGAGTTTAGCTTCAGAAACAATGATGTCGATCTTTCTTGACTTCCTTTCAACTTGTGCAGTTCCATTTATCACCATTGCTATAAATGATACTGTTAAGTTGCGTCAATTCAAATCTGGTATTGGAACAAAAAGAGGTCAATACATGTCTTCTAAAATAGACTAGTATTTTAATTAATGCAAAACACTTCAATGGTAAATATGATGTTCATATATACGGGTCCACTGAAATACCACGCAGGGCAGACAGAGAACTAAGCCATTGTTATAAGTTCTTCTTTAAATACTCTGACAGAGATAGTTCCTGCTCCCTGCTGGCCTATCAGAGTAGAGACTGAGCGTGGTTTAGACTTACTCAGCCTATCGTTGGCGCACAGGATGGTCCCGGCCCCTTGGCGCTTCACTGTTGCCAGGTGTTTAGTTGTTTTGTAACTTGTCTCCAGTCAGCAACCTCAGACATCTTTGTAGCAGAACACATGTCCTTGAGCGTTCTAACAAAGAGGCAGTGTGTGTGTATGTGAGACACAAGTCTTATCTCATCCTACCCCCTAATAGTTCCCCACATTAATCACAGCTTGTTATGTTAAACAGTCTATATCAGTACAGCACAAACCTATTATGTTTAATCATTAATGTATTCTTTCTAAGCTAGGCATCACATCTAGTTATAAGAAAATAGACCCCCACAATACAAAGTCCACTTTCTTCACATGTAGAATTTCTGGGTCCTGCTGTTGATACTCAGGCTGCGGTGTAGGCTCCATTGTAGGCCTACTGGTCTTCACTACCACTGGACCTTCAAAGCTATTCCATCTGTCTACCCTTTTGACAAACTCCACATAGGAGACTCTCTCAACTACCCTGATTTTAGCAAACTCATTCTCTTTCTATATCGGGCACTCCAAGGATTGTGCTTCATGCTCTCAACCACAGTTACAACATTTTGCTCCTTGGCAGTGGCAATTTTAGCATGTAAATCTTGGTGGGACAAACTCAACATAATTTTCTAATGAACTTATCCTCTACAGCAGAGGTAACTCTGGGTCTTCCTTTCCTGTGGCGGTCCTCATGAAAGCCAGTTTCATCATAGCGCTTGATAGTTTTTGCGACTGCACTTTAAGAAACTTTCAAAGTTCTTCGAATTTTCCGGATTGACTGTCTTAAAGTATTGATGGACACTCTTGGCATTCTCTCAACCAGCTTCATGAGGTAGTCACCTGGAATGCATTTAAATTAAAAGGTGTGCCTTGTTAAAAGTTAATTTGTGGAATTTATTTCCTTCTTAATGCATTTTAGCCAATCAGTTGTGTTGTGACAAGGTTGGGTTGGTATACAGCAGATAGCCCTATTTGGTAAAAGACCAAGTCCTTTTTATGGCAATAACAGCTCAAATAAGCACAAAGAAACGCATAATTACTTTAAGAAATGAAGGTCAGTCAATACGGAACATTTCAAGAACTTTGAAAGTTTCTTCAAGTGCAGTCGCAAAAACTATCAAGAGCTATGATGAAACTGGCTCTCATGAGGACCACCACAGGAATGGAAGACCCAGAGTTACCTCTGCTGCAGACGATAAGTTCATTAGAGTTACCAGCCTCAGAAACTGCAGCCCAAATAAATTCCTCACAGAGTTCAAGTAACAGACACATCTCAACATCAACTGTTCAGAGGAGACTGTGTGAATCAGGCCTTCATGGTCGAATTGCTGCAAAGAAACCACTACTAAAGGACACCAATAATAAGAAGAGACTTGCTTGGGCAAGAAACACGAGCAAAGGATATTAGACTGTGGAAATCTATCCTTTGGTCTGATGAGTCCAAATTTGAGTTTTTTGGTTCCAACCAGTGTGTCTTTGTGACTCACAGAGCAGGTTTACGATTGCCTGTTAATTTAAATGCATTCCAGGTGATTACCTCACAAAGCTGGTTGAGAGAATGCCAAGCGCGTGCAAAGTTGTCATCAAGGCAAAGGGTGGCTACTTTGAAGAATCTAAAATATATTTTGCTTTAACACTTTTTAGGTTACTACATGATTCCATATGTGTTACTTCATAGTTTTGATGTCTTCACTATTATTCTAAAATATAGAAAATAGTAAAAAATAAAGAAAAACCCTTAAATGAGTAGGTGTGTCCAAACTTTTGACTGGTACTGTATAGATTTATTTCAAAAACTGAAAAATGGCTTGTTTTTTTATTCTCATTTTTGCAAGATAAACCAAAAAACTACTTGGAATGCCTGTCATTGGCCAAATGCACAGCCGGAACTTCCTGTCCCTTCAGAGTAGGAGTTCACCAGTCTAACTTAATTGTATTCATATACTATGCCATCTGTTAATAGCTATTAATTAATCTATTAGTGCCAATATAGTAATATTTCTCCATTTATTGTAGATTTTAAATGATAAGAGAGTCACAAAAAATATGTTTATTGACCTATTAATGAAATGTTACTGTAAATGGTTAGCTAACGGATATATCCTAGCTCCCTAGACTACATCATTTCTGAAGAGGTGTCATTTCAGAATGGGGGTTGCTGTCCCAGAGGACCAGCACAAAAAAAAGGTTAGAAAATGTATGCATTCACTCCTGTAAGTCGCTCTGGGTAAGAGCGTCTGCTAAATGACTGAAATGTAAAATCAGAGACGACCACAGATATAAATGTAATGTAACGTATAAAATGAAAACTGTCTTAATACATGACAAAGGCTGTAAAACATGACCATGGTTTAAAACACCGCAGCAATGACTTGACTTACATTACACTAGAATGCCGTAGCAGACTTCACAGACAGGAAGACCGTTAGCAGACTTCACAGACAGGAAGACCGTTAGCAGACTTCACAGACAGGAAGACCGTTAGCAGACTTCACAGACAGGAAGACCGTTAGCAGACTTCACAGACAGGAAGACCGTTAGCAGACTTCACAGACAGGAAGACCGTTAGCAGACTTCACAGACAGGAAGACCGTTAGCAGACTTCACAGACAGGAAGACCGTTAGCAGACTTCACAGACAGGAAGACCGTTAGCAGACTTCACAGACAGGAAGACCGTTAGCAGACTTCACAGACAGGAAGACCGTTACTGATAGAGAATAAATCTCAAAGCTCTTAAAAAGCTAAACAATGAAACAGCAAATGTAAATAAAAACCAGAAGGATGAAATCCGGAAGTGAGAGGGGGTGAGTGGGAGGAAGAGCTCAGTCACAGACAGTCTGAGTCAAAGGTGGTGTTCCCCTGCTCAGACCGTTGCATCAACTAATGATTGACTGACAGATTGCTATAACATATGTGGTTAGTGGATACTTAACAAGAAGATGAACTGAACAACAGTAACATTTCCCAAGCCAAAACGATTCAATAGGCCAAAAAGGATAGATGCGTTCAGTACACCTGGCATTCAAATTAGAAAACAAGATACATTTCAAATCTGTCCCATTAAGTCGATGTTGAATGAGATTCAGCAGCAGGCACAAACACCCTGAAAAACAACAAATAAAACAAAAACCTGCAGTTCTCATGTCTATCATCAAACAAGGGTTACTGATATTAATAGACATTAAAGTTAACAATAAACTGATTAATTTCAATTTATGCATTTGAAATTGGTCAACAATTTTCCCCACAGCAATCGTTTGTGTGAAATTGCCTTTAAAGCCTGTAGTTTTGTTTTGAAACAAAACAACTTGTGCAATTATCAGCTCTAACTGTACTATACTGTTACAGAGGCCTTCACTGGCATAACCCTGACATAGTCCCCACTGAGGAAGGGAAAAATTCTCTCAGTGAAACTCAGGGAAAATATCTGAGGGTTTTTGAAGAAACACCCAATACGTTGGTTATTGACCGGATCAGAAAGTGACACCGTTTCTTTGTCCCAGTCCAGCTGCACTCTGATCCTCTGGGGTTTCACTTTAAAGGGTTCAAGACAGTAACAAGCATTTGGTGACACTTGGTCAATATAGTCACTCCCTTCTCTTGAGAGTACATACCAGACTCCACTAATATGCCACCGAGACGTCTCCTTCCTATCGCAAGACTCTATGGCTACCCCGACCGCCCACTCTTTGCTATCCCCAACCTCTACGTCCCAACTGTGTATCCCCGAGCTGAAGCCCTCTGAGCCCAGGACAGCATAGCGGTGTTTAAACCTCTCTGGGTTGTCAGGAAGCTGCTGTTGGTCGTCACTGAGTCTGCATGTGAAGCTGGTCAGGTCACCAGACAGGATGAGATCTGGGTGAGCAGTGTTGGGGTCCAGAATCACAGGAGCTGAGTAGAGAGAACACAGATATATTATTTTAAAGTGGGGACTCGTAGTAGTATGACTAGGTCATTTTTATACAAAACTGATATTACTTTTTTTTCCCTTGAGGATTGCATCCCATGTTTTACACATATTGAAATAATAAAAGCGTGATATTTGTTTTATTAATTTGTATTTGGTATTTTTATTTTATACAATTGTAAAGCAACTTTGGGTCCTTGAAAAGCGCTATATACAGTGCATTCTGAAAGTATTCAGACCCCTTGACTTTTTCCACATTTTGTTACGTTACAGCCTTATTCTAAAATGGATAAAATGCAATCTACACACAATATCCCATAATGACAAAGCAAAAACAAGTTACACATTTTTGCACATTTATATAATTTAAAAAAAGGCCAGAAATACCTTATTTACATAAGTATTCAGACCCTTTGCTATGATATTCGAAATTGAGCTCAGGTGCATCCTGTTTCCATTGATCATCATTGAGATGTTTCTACAACTTGATTGGAGTCCACCTGTGGTAAATTAAATTGATTGGACATGATTTGGAAAGGCACACACCTGTCTATATAAAGGTCCCACAGTTGACAGTGCATGTCAGAACAAAAACCAAGCCATTAGATCGAAGGAATTGTCCGTACCAAAACATTTCTGCAGCATTGAAGGTCCCCAAGAACACAGTGGCCTCCATCGTTCTTAAATGAAATAAGTTTGGAACCATCAAAACTCTTCCTAGAGCTGGCTGCCCAGCCAAACTGAGCAATCAGGGGAGAAGGGCCTTCTTCAGGGAGGTGACCAAGATCCCGATGGTTACTCTGACAGAGCTCTAGAGTTCCTCTGTGGAGATGGGAGAATCTTCCAGAAGGACAACCACCACTGCAGCACTCCACCAAATCAGGCCTTTATGGTAGTGGCCAGACGGAAGCCACTCCTCAGTAAAAAGGCACATGACAGCCCGCTTGGAGTTTGCCAAAAGGCACCTAAAGACTCTCAGACCATGAGAAACAAGATTCTCTGGTCTAATGAAACCAAGATTGAACTCTTTGGCCTGAATGCCAAGCGTCACATTCCTACGGTGAAGCATGGTGGTGCCAGCATCATGCTGTGGGGATGTTTTTCAGCGGCAGGGACTGGGAGACTAGTCAGGATCGAGGGAAAGATGAACGGAGCAAAGTACAGAGAGAGCCTTGATAAAAACCTGCTCCAGAGCTCTCAGGACCTCAGACTGGTGCAAGGGTTCACCTTCCAACAGGACAACGACAGTAAGCATACAGCCAAGACAATGCAGGAGTGGCTTCGGGACAAGTCTCTGAATGTCCTTGAGTAGCCCAGCCAGAGCCCAGAGTTGAACCTGATCGAACATCTCTGGAGAGACCTGAAAATAGCTGTGCAGCAACGCTCCCCATACAACCTGACAGAGCTAGAGAGGATCTACAGAGAAGAATGGGAGAAACTCCCCAAATACAGGTGTGCCAAGCTTGTAGCATCATACCCAAGAAGACTTGAGGCTGTAATTGCTGCCAAAGGTGCTTCAACCAAGTACTGAGTAAAGGGTCTGAATACTTATGTAAATGTAATATTTAATTTTAAAAACCTGTTTTTGCTTTGTCATTATGGGGTATTGTGTGTAGGTTGATGACGACAAAAAACTATTTAATCAATTTTAGAGTAAGGCTGTAACGTAACAAAATGTGGAAAAAGTCAAGCTGCCAAAGGTGCTTCAACAAAGTACTGAGTAAAGGGTCTGAATACTTATGTAAGGGGTCTGAATACTTTCCGAAGGTACCGTAACTCCTACATATGTATTATTATCATCATCATAAAAATAGTACTCACTGTACTCAACAATCTCCTGCATGTTCTCCCAGACTCTGAACTGCAGGTTGCCCAGGTGTCTGGCCACATCGATCAGCGCTCCAGTAACCCTCTCTGGATCTGGCAATATGCACTGAACTCTGGGAGAACATTAAGGAGTCAGTGCTGCTGTACGGTTAGGGGTCAGAACCACAGACGATAGAGAAACAAGAGGCAGATCACTTACCTTTTCTTGATGACCTCATAGTCCTGCAGAACAACAAAGTATCAGATTAAATATTAACATCAACGACATTATCAAGTTGCAGCAGTATCATCTCTACTTAAAAACAGAGGGAGATCTTTTTTTATTTTCTTACCTGTAGCAAATAAATGTTGTCAGCCCCTAGCTCCTCCTCTAGGGTTCGGATGGTGTCAGAAAGGGACGATATCTCTCTGTTCATCTCCTCAATCTTCCTCTTCATCATTTGACTCTTGTAATCTTCGTCCTGCTTCAGGGCAGCTATCCTGAATACCGTTTCATTTCGTAGAAACTGGTGAAGCTCCTCAAACTGTTCTCTAATTTTCCTCTCTGTGGACAGGGCCTGGCTCTGAAGACAAATATCCAGTGCTTGAGTTGAGTTTCAAAGTTTATTCACCACGTGCACAGGATACAACAGTACAGTGAAATTCTTACCTTGAGAGCTCTTTCCCAACAATACAGTGATAATAATAATAATAATAATAATAAATAATAATAAATACAAAATAAAAGTAAGAATAAAAACCACACAAGAACTATGACGAGAGTTAAATAACAAGACTGCAAGTATATACAGGTCAGTGTCAGTACCTTATTTAATGTTCAGGGATACTGGAGTGTTTGTATATACAGGTCAGTGCCAGTACCTTATTTAATGTTCAGGGGTACTGGAGTGGTTGAGGTGGGTTTATACATAAAAAGTGACTGGTAGTAGGATATACATGTAATGGCTGAAAAGTGACTGGTACCAGGAAAATATAAATATATATATATATACACACACACACACACACACTGTCATGACTTGCCCTCATGGGTTGAGGATCAAAGACGCCGGCTAGGCAAAGGTTTTAACACCCCTTTCCTGGGGGCCAGTTTTATGACCGGCCGTAAATTCCTTACAGAAACTTTATTGTCTGTGCCATGCAGTACTGGGAGAGGGAATTTCCCTGTGGAACAAAGGAAGTCTTCCCGCCAAGACTCCAACATCTAAAAGTGGATAATGAAACAATATTCATACCTCAAAGAATGTGGGAAATGGTTGGTGGCAACTCAAAGAATAATCATGTCAAATTCGTTACTATGTTGTGATGTCATTAAAGACGGTGAAACAACATAACTGTATCTCTGAGTGTACACTTCCCAGTTATGCGGTTTGCATCTAATTGTTGTATAAAACGAATGATTAAGTATAATAATACTTTTGTGAAGATAATGTGATTTTACCATTCTAGATGATTGTTTTCCATATTGATTTGTTCTCAGTCAGTGGCCACACCCAGATGAGCAAACATGATGAAACGCCCCCTTTTCTACTCAAGTATAAATCCCCTTGTGACAAAATTAATCTCAGACCAAGCAGATTACGGTATAAGCCGGATGTTGCAAATGGTTGAATTTCTACCAGACCAGGAAGCGTGAAGCTGAAGCTACACGGCTTAAAATGGTTAGACCAGGAAGCCCCACGGCTTAAAGCGGTTGACAGACCAGCAGACGTGAAGCGTGAGCTAAACTTGACAAAATGGTGAAACTCTGAAACTCAACCTCTACACGAGGTGAAGAAGACAGCGCACTAGATCATCTCAATCTGCAGCTGGCATGTATAGTCGTCTAGAGAACTTTCACTAAAGACAAGTTGGGAAGGACAATCCCTCTCAGACAACCGTAGGTACATCTGAAGTATCTATTCTAACAGACCAACTCCACGAACTACAGGGTACGCTGAAGTATCCATCCTAACCACCACTACGACCAGAAACTCTACCAAGGACATTGGGATCTCTGGTGGGCAAACCAGAGCCCTACATCATCAACTCAACTATCGAGGACAGCTACACGTAAATACATGTTGCATTTCTAATCCGAATGAGCTGGTGCTAAACATTTGTATTTCCGTGAGCGTAGTTTCCAAAGTATCAACGATAGTTTGAATCTGTCTCTCCCTTCCAAGCATTCATGCTAATGTTAGTCCAGTCCACTAGGGACCTGTTTTCATTGTATTACGTTAGTAATCAATAACCTGTGTGTGTGTGTGTTTGTATTGTGTTATTATTTAGTTAGTAAATAAATAATTAAGCCAATTTGTGTATTGCTGATTCATCAATAAGGTTAGGGTTCTTGCAGGTTCAAGGATTATGCGACGTTCAGAATGAGACTGATAAGAGGTAATTATTTAATAAGTGACAGTTATCAATATATAACACACACACACACACCTAAGAGTTTAATTCGGGAGATGGTAACTCGTTAAACAACTTATTCCATGGTGCCCCAAATTCCTAATGAGTTCATTGTTACATGATGAATTTAATCGAGTGACAATGAAACATAGTAAGTTGATTCGATAAATAACAGTTATACATTAAAGTGTGTCACGTCACGACAACACTGTACAAAAGTATAAACGCAACATGCAACAATTTCAAAGATTTTACTGAGTTACAGTTCATTGAAGGAAATCAGTCAATTGGAATAAAATCATCGGGCCCTAATCTATGTATTTCACATGACTGGGTAGGGGCCCACCCACTGGGGAGCCAGGCCCAGCCATTCAGAATGAGTTTTCCCCCCACAAAGGGCTTCATTTCAGACAGAAATACTCCTCCACGACTGCCTCGCCTGGTTCACTAACTACTTCTCAGATAGAGTTCAATGTGTCAAATCAGAGGGCCTGTTGTCTGGACCTCTGGCAGTCTCTATGGGGGTGCCACAGGGTTCAATTCTCGGGCCGATTCTATTCTCTGTGTATATCAATGATATCGCTCTTGCTGCTGGTGACTAAGATCCACCTCTACGCAGACGACACCATTTTGTATACATCTGGCCCTTCATTTGGACACTGTGTTAACAAACCTCCAAACGAGCTTCAATGCCATACAACACTCCTTCCGTAGCCTCCAACTGCTCTTAAACGCTAGTAAAACTAAATGCATGCTCTTCAATCGAACGCTGCTGGCACCCGCCCGCCCGACTAGAATCACTACTCTCGGCGGGTCTGACTTAGAATATGTGGACAACTACAAATACCTAGGTGTCTGGTTAGACCGTAGACTTTCCTTCCAGACTCACATTAAGCATCTCCAATCCAAAGTTAAATCTAGAATCGGCTTCCTATTTCGCAACAAAGCCTCCTTCACTCATGCTGCCAAACATGCCCTTGACTTCGGCGATGTCATTTGTAAAATAGCCTCCAACACTCTACTCAGCAAATTGGATGTAGTCTATCACAGTGTCATCCGTTTTGTCACCAAAGCACCATACACTACCCACCACTGTGACATGTATGCTCTCGTTGGCTGGCCCTCACTACATATTCGTCACCAAACCCACCGGCTCCAGGTCATCTATAAATCACCGCTAGGCAAATCCCGCCTTATCTTAGCTCATTGGTCACCATAGCAACACCCACCCGTAGTATGCGCTCCAGCAGGTATATCTCACTGGTCATCCCCAAAGCCAACACCTCCTATGGCCGCCATTCCTTCCAGTTCTCTGCTGCCAATGACTGGAACGAACTGCAAAAAGCTCTGAAGCTGGAGACACTTATCTCCCTCACTAACTTTAAGCATCAGTTGTCAGAGCAGCTTATCGATCACTGCACCTGTACACAGCCCATCTGTAATTAGCCCACGCAACTACCTCATCCCCATATTGTTATTTATTTTGTTCATTTGAACCCCAGTATCTCTATTTGCACATCATCTTCTGCACATCTATCATTCCAGTGTTAATACTAAATTGTAATTATTTTCCACTATGGCCTATTTATTGCCTTACCTCCAAAACGTACTACATTTGCACACACTGTATATAGATTTTCTATTTTTCTATTGTGTTTTTGACTGTACGTTTTGTTTACCCCATATGTAACTCTGTGTTGTTGTTGTTTTTAAACCGCACTGCTTTGCTTTATCTTGGCCAGGTCGCAGTTGTAAATGAGAACTTGTTCTCAACTGGCTTACCTGGTTAAATAAAGGTGAAATAAATCAGCTTCTTGATATGCCACACCTGTCAGGTGGATGGATTATCTTGGCAAAGGAGAAATGCTCACTAACAGGGATGTAAACACGTGGGATCTTTTATTTCAGCTCATGAAACATGGGACCAGGACTTTCCATCTTGCGTTTATATTTTTGTTCAGTGTGAATACTTATGGTAATATATACACATGTAAACAGGAGTAAAAGTGACAAGTAGCAGGATAAATACTAATGGTAATCACAATCAATAGACAGCCGCGTAATGGAGTAATACATCTAATTGAGTGGCTAGAGACCTGTGAATGGGCATAGTGTCAGTGTGGATAGCCTGTGGGAGAGGGAGAGCAGTAGTTGTTAGCCATTTAACAGTCTTATGGCCAGCGGACAGAAGCCGTTTAAGGAGTCTGTTTGTCTGAGCCTTGATGCAGCGATACCGCCTGTTGGACGGGAGCATTGAGAGTCTATTCTCAGACACGCCCGGTATGTGTACGGGGTGTACGCCAGTAGAGCACCGGTACCTCAAAATGTTCTACTGCTTGCAGTACAGGCACCTCTTATAGAATATTGGCTCTAAAATATGACGAGTACCGGCACCTATTTCAGTCCACTTACAAACAAAATATCTCTAATAACATTACTACTATTTAGGGTTGGAAAACGTCCGTAACTTTCACAAAATTCCCCGGTTTACCAGAAATCCTGGTTGCAAGATTGATGTAATTGAGAGGGAATTGCGTGGAAATCCGGGAATCCCCCGACCAGGATTAGTGTCAGTGTGGATAGTCTGTGGAATTTTGTAACCCCACTACTATTGTTAGTTATTCTCTGAGGTCATACGGTTCATCCACAAATCCAGGGAACTAAGGGAAACTTAGCCAGCAGATATGGCCCGCTTGCTTACTAGGGTCAGACAGGCTTCCTTTTTAAGACACCACGGAGCCGGTGTGAGATATGGCTCAGAAAACATACCTCAATCCAGTGATGAAAAATGCCTTGTACTCCAAATTATCCCATCTGTTACACCGAGAAGATTGAACGACTGCTAGTTTTCCGGAAAACTGCCCTTTTTTTGTCCTCATGCTAGGTAGCAGAAGCCACAGCAGCCATTTTGGAATGGCAGTGTCAGCCTATCAGCTACTTTGTTGTTCACCGCTACGTGCCGGAGACGTGATGTTGGAAGGGAAAATGGCGCAAGTGGATGTTCTGTTTGAATCAGATGGCGTGTCGAGTGGAGATGAGTGAGAAGAATTGAATTACAATATATATATAAAATACAAAAGGAAATAAGAGAAGTAAAGTAGTCATGGAATCTAGTAAATCCAACCATAGTTGTGATTATTTTGTGGTCGGAATAAGGGTTTTGTGGTCGGAGTAAGGGTTTTGGATTGATGTTACCTGGGAGATCAGTTTGAAGTCTATGAAAAACCATGGATGCGTTGGATAAGGGTGGCGTCGGTGACAGTAACGAGGAATGGGCTTATTTTGGTTTTCTGCGCATCTATGGAACAGAAGGAGAGTGCTCTGCACCTCAAGAAGATTTCGGAATTGAACATAATAAATGGCTCCCTATCCACTGGATGTGTATTAAACTCACTAAAAGTGGCAGTAATAAAGCCTCTCTTGAAAAAGCCAAACCTCGACCCAGAAAAGGTAAAAAAAAAAAAAAAAAAAAAAAATCAGCCTATATCGAAACTCCCATTCCTCTCAAAGTTTTTAGAAAAAGCTGTTGTACAGCAACTCACTGCCTTCCTGAAGACAAATAATGTATACGAAACGCTTCAGTCTGGTTTTAGACCCCATCATAGAACTGAGACTGCGCTCGTGAAGGTTGTAAATTACCTTTTAATGGCGTCAGACCAAGGCTCTGCATCTGTCCTCGTGCTCCTAGACCTTAGTGCTGCTTTTGACACCATCGATCACCACATTCTTTTGGAGAGATTGGAAACCTTAATCGGTCTACATGGACAAGTTCTTGTCTGGTTTAGATCTTATCTGTCGGAAAGATATCAGTTATTCTCTGTGGATGGTTTGTCCTCTGACAAATCAATTGTACGTGTCCCTCAAGGTTCCGTTTTAGGACCACTATTGTTTTCACTATATATTTTACCTCTTGGTGATGTCATTCGGAAAAACAATGTTAACTTTCATTGCTATGCAGACGACACACAGCTGTACATTTCGATGAAATGGTGAAGCCCCAAAATTGCCTACCATGGAAGCCTGTGTTTCAGACATAAGGAAGTGGATGGCAGCAAATGTTTTACTTTTAAACTCGGACAAAACAGAGATGCTAGTTCTAGGTCCCAAGAAACAAAGAGATCGTCTGTTGGATCTGACAATTAATCTTGATGGTTGTACAGTCGTCTCAAAAAAAATTGTGAAGGACCTCGGCGTTACTCTGGACCCTGATCTCTTTTTTTACGAACATATCACGAATATTTCAAGGTCAGTTTTTTCCATCTTCGTAACATTGCAAAAATCAGAAACATTTTGTCAAATAATGATGCAGAAAAGCTAATCCATGCTTTTGTCACTTCTAGATTAGACTACTGCAATGCTCTAATCTCCGGCTACCCGGATAAAGCACAAAATAAACTTCAGTTAGTGCTAAACACGGCTGCTAGAATCTTGACTAGAACCCAAAAATGTGATCATATTACTCCAGTGCTACCCTCTCTACAATGGCTTCCTGTTAAGGCTAGGGCTGATTTCAAGGTTTTACCGCTAAAATACAAAGCATTACATGGGCTTGCTCCTACCCATCTCTCCGATTTGGTCCTGCCGTACATACCTACACGTACACTACGGTCACAACACCCAGGCCTCCTTATTGCTCCTAGAATTTCTAAGCAAACAGCTGGAGGAAGCTTTCTCCTATAAAGCTCAATTTTTATGGAATGGTCTGCCTATCCATGTGAGAGACGCAGACTCGGTCTCGACCTTTAAATCTTTACTGAAGACTAATCTCTTCAGTAGGTCCTATGATTGAGTGTAGTCTGGCCCAGGGGTGCGAAGGTGAACGGAAAGGCACTGGAGCGACAAACCGCCCTTGGTGTCTCTCCCTGGCCGGCTCCCCTCTCTCCATTGGGATTCTCTGCCTCTGACCCTATTACGGGGGCTGAGTCACTGGCCTACTGGTGCTTTCCATGCAGTCCCTAGGAGGGGTGCATCACTTGAGTGGGTTGAGTCACTGACGTGATCTTCCTGTCCGGTTTGTCGCCCCCTCGGGCTTGTTGAGTGGAGGAGATCTTCGTGGGCTATACTCAGCCTTGTCTCAGGGTAGTAGGTTGGTGGTCTGTTGATATCCCTCTGTTGGTGTGGGGGCTGTGCTTTGGCAAAGTGGGTGGGGTTATATCCAGCCTGGTTGGCCATGTCCGCGGGTATCGTCGGACGGGGCCAGTGTCTCCCGACCCCCCCGTCTTAGCCTCCAGTACCTATGCTGCAATAGTCTGTGCCAGGGGGATAGGGTCAGTCTGCTATATCTGGTGTTATTCTCCTGCCTTATCTGGTGTCCTGTGTGAATTTAAGTATGCTCCCTCTAATTATTTCTCTCTCCCTCCCCTCCTGGAGGACCTGAACCCTAGGACCATGCCTTAGGACTACCTGGCCTGATGACTCCTTGCTGTCCCCAGTCCACCTGGTCGTGCTGCTGCTCCAGTTTCAATTCTTCTATGGAACCCTGACCTGTTCACTGGACGTGCTACCTTGTCCCAGACCTGCTGTTTTCAACTCTCTCTCTCTACCGCAGCTGCTATTTCAACCTCAACACCCGGCTATGAAAAGCCAAGTGACAGTTACTCCTGATGTACTGACCTGTTGCAACCACTACAAGCACTGTGATTATTATTTGACCCTGCTGGTCATCTATGAACATTTGAACATCTTGGAGAAAAATCTGCCCCTAATGGCCATGTACTGTTATACTTTCCACCCGGCACAGCCAGAAGGGGACTGGCCACCCTTCAGAGCCTGGTTCCTCTAGGTTTCTTCCTAGGTTTCTGCCTTTCTATGGAGTTTGTCCTAGCCACAGTGATTCTATATCTGCATTGCTTTCTGTTTGGGGTTTTAGGCTGGGTTTCTGTATAGCACTGTGTGACATCTGCTGATGTAAAAAGGGCTTTACAAATAAATTTGATTGAACGTATCGTGTGTGGATCTTCAAAGCAGGGCACCTATCAAGGGTGTCATCTCTGGTGTGGCGCCAGAAGTGAATGGAAATGATATACGTGAAGAATTGGATCAACTGGTTGGTGCCCGCCGAATCTACTCCATCCATTCTATTATTTTTGATGAGGAGTCTCTCTCTTCTCACACGTATTTGAGTTTTGCGAGATTCCCTGTGAGAGGGATGTGATTTGAACTATGACTGAAGGAGTGGGATGTTTTTTTATGCATTTTTTGTATAATGTATAGTCGTACAATCTTCTCGGTGTAACAGTTGGGATAATGGGACAATTCGGAGTAGAACGCATTTCTCATCTCTAGATTGAGGTACATTTTGCGAGCCATATCTCACGCTGGCTCTGCGGTGTCTAAATCTACACATGAAGGCAGTCCGACCCTAGTGCAGCTGTAACAAACGGAGTCGGATCTGCTGGCTAAGGGAAACTAATACAGAAACATAAAAGCCAAAAGTCGCTCCGTTTTCTTACCTTGATAGTTTCTGCCGTTTGGACACAAGTTCGACTGTCTGCCTCAAGGACCTCCAGTTTGTTCTGTAGGAGCTTCAGCACAGACTCCTGGAATGCAACAGGAAAATGCTAAAATATATCAGTTTACTGATAATCTAAGACATTTTATCTAAAGGGCAGCAGCACCTACACTAAGCAGTGGTGTGCAATAATTGTTGTTTTTCATTTAGGAAAAAGCTAAATGTAAAGGACATTTATTCTATTTCCACAAACAGTTTTTACTTTTTACTCACCTTATATTCTTTGGCAGCTTCGTCCATGGGGCAGAACTTGTGGTTTGTGTGTAACTCAGAAGTCTGGCACACCAGGCATGCAGGCTGTCCATGGTCCCGACAGAAAAGTTTGTATTT
The DNA here is from genome assembly GCF_020615455.1 of Coregonus clupeaformis. Classification (NCBI taxonomy): domain Eukaryota; kingdom Metazoa; phylum Chordata; class Actinopteri; order Salmoniformes; family Salmonidae; genus Coregonus; species Coregonus clupeaformis. Next base: position 37,523,228 of record NC_059218.1, read on the forward strand.
CTCCCCATGCAGACTGCAGAGCACACCTGCAGATGCTTTCTCCTTCGAGTAGGCCTCACACAGGTTCTTCAAAGCCCGGTTGAGGGGTGCGTCACTGAGTTTCGATCTTTTCCTACAGACTGGACATTCCTTCATTTCTCTCTCCCTCCAGTAGCCATGTATACAGTCCTTACAGAAGCTGTGGCTACACAAGAGGATGACTGGGTCTCTGAAGATGTCTCGGCATACGGGACAGGTAAGGTCCTCTTCTGGAAGAGAAGATGTGGTGGCCATTTTCCCCCTCAAATCATACGCCGTCCTTCGGGGGAAATAAAACAACAACCGTACTTGTAAACTTTCACGTGAGTTTCGCTGCTAACTCAAACAAGCACTTGCTTGCTGTTTCGTTATTGTTAGTTGACGTATTGTTTGTAACACATGTAGCTTACACTTGAAACGTATTGAGTAATATAATAAAGTGAACTTACTTCTTTGCTGTAAAGGCAAGCGAGCTGTGCTGTTATTGTGGCTCTTCTTCTATAATATTACGGCCATCCGCAAACAAACGATAGAGGTGTTATTATCGCATACCGCTGTGACGCAGCCAAGAATAACTAAGTACTTCCGGGTCACGAATTTTTGGAATCCTTCAGAATAAGACTTCTTCTTCTTCGGTATATTGACGATCACACAATTTAATGTGGATGGAAACAGAATTCACCCCAAAAACTGAACTACCAAAAAACGACCCAAAAATAAACAAATCAAATAAATCAAAAAACGTTTCTGTTAAAAATAAATAAATAAAACAGATCTGATCCCTACACAGGCTCCAGGGGAACCTGGGAGAGTGGGTCTTCCGGCGCCAGTACCCCTTGCAAGTCTTCAGATGTAAAATCCCAAAAACTTTTCTGCCGCAGCCACAATAATGTCCAGTTTCTTCGACTTCTTTGAAACTTGTGTTGTACAGTTTATAACTGTGGCAATGAATGCAACAAAATCCACATTTTTAACACACAGGGTATCTTTTGTCTGGCATCAAACATTTACTACAGGCTGTGGTGTATCCACCACCATATCTTCACTAGCATCACTTGTTTTCTCAATTCTTTGAATTGCCTCCACATAGGAGATTCGATTGACCGCTCTAACTTTTGCCACCTCAATTTCCGTCACCCTTACAGGGCACTCCAGGAACTTGGGGTCATGACCCCCCACCACAATTGCAACACTATCGTCCTTCTACACACCGTTCTTCAGTATACTCTGTTCGTCTGCACACACTTGAAACATGGCCAAATCCTTTACAATTCTTACACTGCAGTGGTTTTGGGACGAAAGCTCTTACGGCTTATCTTACATAACCAAGCTTCAACATGCGTAGGTATTTGCTCTTTATCAAAAAAACAGCAGGACCGACAGACTATCTTCTTTTCCTCCATTCACCCAGCGGGTCGGACGCCGGGCGCAAACCACACCAGGAATTCTCTTCAGGTATTCAACCTGAACATCCGTCGTCACCCCTGAGATGACTCATTTGACGGGAGCTCTACTCCAAAGCAGTGGTGTAAAGTACTTCAGTATAAAATACTTTAAAGTACTACTTAAGTCGTTTTCTGAGGTACTTTACTATTTTATATGTTTACTTCACTACATTCCTAATGAAAATAATGTACTTTTTACTCCACACATTTTACATGACACCCAAAAGTACTCGTTACATTTTGAATGCTTAGCGGAGCAGGAAAATGGTCATCCCTTTTAAATTTTTAGTCATTTAGCAGATGCTCTTATCCAAAGCGACTTACAGTTAGTGAATGCATACATTATTTTTAATTTTTTTATACTGTCCCCCCGTGGGAAACGAACCCACAACCCTGGCGTTGCAAATGCCATGCTCTACCAACTGAGCTACATCCCTGCCGGCCATTCCCTCCCCTACCCTGGGCCAATTGTATGCCGCCCCATGGGTCTCCCGGTCACGGCCGGCTACGACAGAGCCTGGATTTGAACCAGGATCTCTAGTGGCACAGCTAGCACTGCAATGCAGTGCCTTAGACCACTGCGCCACTCTGGAGGCCTCTGCCTCTGATCTGGCGGACTCACTAAACACAAATGCATCTTTTGTAAATGATGTCTGAGTGTGCCCCTGGCTATCCATACATTTTAAAAAAACAAGAAAATGGTGCAACCTGCTTTTACTTTTGATACTTAAGTATATTTTAGCATTTACATTTACTTTTCGTACCTAAGTATATTTAGAACCAAATACTTTTAGAATTTTACTCAAGTAGTATTTTACTGGGTGACTTTTACTTTTATTTGAGTAACTTTCTACTAAGGTATCTATACTTTTACTCATGTATGACAATTGGTTATGATGGGATTTGTTTTCTCATAATTGGATTGAAGTGATGAATAGCTTAGAAGGAATGCATTAATGAGGAGCATAGGTTTGAACTATACTGATATAAATTGTTTCACATAACAGGCTGTGATTCATGTGAGGAACGTTAGGGGCTAGGATGAGATAAAACTTGTATTTCTTATAGATAAGACTTGTATTTCTCACAGATACGAACACTGCCTCTTTGTTGTCTGTGAACCGTCCTTGAATGTAGTACAGTGGAATGGTGTCTTTTGGGTGCTGACTCCACAGGTTGTTATGATAAACTTATGCCTGGCAACAGTGTGAAAAAAGTGGAGCGCAGAGGGGTTGGGACCAACCCGTGCACCAACGGATTGGCTGAGTAAGTCTAAACCACGCTCAGCGTCTACTCTGATTGGCCAGCAGAGAGGTGGGAACTCTCTCTCTGTCAGAGTATTTGAGGAAGAACCGGTAACAATGGATCAGTTCTCTGAGTGCCCTGCGAGGTATTTCAGTGGACCCGTATATACGAACCTTCATACTTATCATACATACATTTTGCATATAATAAATTAAGCTTGGATTGAAGATCTCTTGATTCTTATTCCAATACCAGATTTGAATTACGCAATTTCTAACAGTTACTTTTTCCACCACTGCTTCGAAGTTCAAAACACAAAACCTCTGTTGTCAGGATTATGTTGAGGCCCACCGCAATCTTCCTCTGCTCAAATAATCAAAATAAGACGCTCCTGGTCACTCTGACAGACTCCTGGTCACTCCAACGAGAAGCGATTCCTTATCATTTACACACGTTTCCTCCACTCCAATCTTAGACAATGTCCTTTTTGTTCCAGGTTTTCGATACTACTGTTGTCCATTCAGAACATTCGTCTTCACCAAATTTGCTCTACGCGCTGCTTAATTCGAACTCAGCATCCCCTTCCGCCATCTTCCCATCCCCATAAACTCAGAATAAGACTCCTGTCCTGTATACTTTGTAAATGAATAATTAGGGCGAAAATGATGGTAAATATGAACAATTGTCGATATATTTTATACTAGTTATCATACAAAGAATACTTTAAAGTATTTATATAAGATATTATGTGATTTATTTGTATATTTTTAATTTTTTCAAGCCTAAATGGTCAACAATGTTTTTTTGTGTGGGTCTCCTATCATTTATTGCACCGCACATAATTGCTCATTTTGCATACATAATTGCCTGTACGTTGTGTCGCAGTGAAATGCGACACACTTCTAGTGTACAAATCCACAGAGTTTACACCCAGCGGAGCGTCGCTGCTCATTTTATGACCGGTGCAATATGGATGTCCTCTGTAGCTCAGCTGGTAGAGAAACGGCGCTTGTAACGCCAAGGTAGTGGGTTCGATCCCTGGGACCACCCATACACAAAAATGTATGCACGCATGACTGTAAGTCGCTTTGGATAAAAGCGTCTGCTAAATGGCATATTATTATTATTATTATTATTATTGATGTCCAGTATGAAAATAACGATTGTATTTAAGCTGATTGGCCACTCTTTAAGGCCCGCAAAATGAGCAGCTACACTCCTCTGGGTGTAAACACTGTGGATTTGGAAACTAAAGGTGCTCCTGAGTAAAATGGAAACCCCCTTTTACTGTGCGACACAATGTACAGAAAATTGTGTATGTCCAATATGAACAATGTATGAACATCGTGCAATACGAATGGGCTAAATAACAATGGGATTTAAATGTATTTTCTAAAGTTGATTATTATAATTATGAAATTAATATTTGTATTACTATTATTAATAGTATCATAAATAATGTTTTGTTATTTGTATTACTGTTGTTACCATAATAACTATCTAGTAATCATTACCTTTAATAATATTATTTGTGCTATTAAGGCTATTAAATATTTTCCTTTCTTGATATTGTTAAACAAAAAAAGTCTGCTAATATTTCCTAATAAAATGGAAGTCATTTCGACCATTAGTATAATTTTTTACCATCTTCATTGCGAGACTTTTATTTTGAAGTCAGGGCCTTTTGCTAGGTCTTGCCAGTGAATATCGAAGAGGTGAAGCGAGAGCTTTTACTCCGCCAAAAATCTGTCCACGAAAATAAACCCACGGGGTGAGGAATTTTTGTATGGAGGTCAATGAGAGTGTCGAATTTGGTCAACAAAAAATGTAATCCCTAATTTGCTACGTGAGATTTTTTTTATTCGAATATAAATTTCGGAATGGTTAGGTTGTTACGACTGCACTGATATAAGTGGACGAACTTGGCATTTCTGCAACTTTGAAAAAAAAAAAGAGTTTAAATCGGAGTTGTGGCTGTCATAGAGATAGATAGAGGACTCAACATGGATATAACCCGTTTTAGCGTGGACGTTGCCATTGAGGGCTTCCACCATTTTAAAGTAGTCAACTGGGTGGGGATTCCTATGACTTGGGAGCAATCAGCCAATGAAGAAGACAATTGACTACTTTAAAATGGAAATAACAGATAGAGCTGGTTTTTCAGAGGTTTGTCACCTGGCCAATGCAACGATACTTCCTGTTTTCGCTCGGAACTGTGCTATGTGTAGGAAACATTAACTTAGCTTCTGTTTCCCTCGACCACTATTTCCAGACGGACCTGTACCCCTACCGGTTGAAACAGGTTTTCACTTGACAAGGAAACTAACTCCAAAATAAATTCAGTCTACAAATAAAAGTGCCATAGTGTGTAGCTAACTTAATTGGCAAAAGTACCGGTATGCAATATTTGTAAGAGAATAAATGCCTAACCTGTCAGTTTAATTGACTAGCTCTCGTTAACTTCCTGCAAACATGGCGTCTGTAACTCGACCAGCACCGCTCCGGATCCTGTGCATACACGGTTACCGACAGAACAGCGGCTCGTTTCGCGAGAAAACTGGGGCCCTACGGAAGCTTCTGAAGAAGCATGTGGAGCTGGTTTACATGAGTGCGCCTCACCGGGTACCGCAAACAGGCGACGGTGGGTCACATTCTGATATCCAAAAATTTCAACATGACGTGACCGTTAACGAGCATTCTGTGACTTATTTTTAAAACTCACACTAAACGAAAGCATATAACGTACATCTTTTGATGCAATCTATATATATTCTGTGCTGTTTGGGGTGTGGCAAAAAAATAGTATTCATACCTCTTGACTTATTCCATATTTTGTTGTGTTACAGCCTGAATTCAAAATTGATTTAAATTGTTTTTCTCATGCATCTACACACAATACCCCATAATGACAAAGTGAAAACATGTTTTAAAAAAGTTTAGCCAATTTATTGAAAATCAAATACAGAAATATCTCATTTACATAAGTATTCACACCCGAGTCAATACTTTGTGGAAGCACCTTTGGCAGCGATTACAGTTGTGAGGCTTTCTGGGTAAGTCTCTAAGAGCTTTCCACACCTGGATTCTGCAACATTTGCCCATTATTCTTATTTTTAAAATTCTTAAACTTCTGTCAAATTGGTTGTTGATAATCGCTAGAAGACCATTTTCAGAACTCGCCATAGATTTTCAATTAGATTTAAGTCAAAACTGTAACTCGGCCACACAGGAACATTCACTGTCTTCTTGGTAAGCAATTCCAGTGTAGATTTGGCCTTGTGTTTTAGGTTATTGTCATGCTGAAAGGTGAATTTATCTCCCAGTGTCTGGTGAAAAGCAGACTGAACCAGGTTTTCCTCTAGGATTTTGCCTGTGCTTAGCTCCATTCCATTTCTTTTTTTATCCTGAAAAACTCCCCAGGCCTTAACCATTACAAGCATACCCATAACATGATGCAGCCACCACTATGCTTGAAAATATGGAGAGTGGTACTCCGTAATGTGTTGTATTGGATTGGCCACAAACATAACAATTTGTATTCAGGACAAAAAGTTGATTGCTTTGCCACATTTTTTGCAGTATTCCTTTAGTGCCTTAATGCAAGGTTTCCTTCCTCTCTGGCAACTGAGTTAGGAAGGACGCCTGTATCTTTGTAATGACTGGGTGTATTGATACACAAACCAAAGTGTAATTAATAACTTCACCATGCTCAAAGAGATTTTCAATGTCTTTTTTTGTTTTACGCATCTACCAATAGGTGCCCTTCTTTGTGAGGCATTGGAAAACCTCCCTGGTCTTTGTGGTTGAAAATGTGTTTGAAATGTACTGCTCGACCTTCCAGATAATCGTGATAACATTTACATTTTAGTCATTTAGCAGACACTCTTATCCAGAGCAAACATTTTCGTACACTCCCCCGTGGGAATCGAACCCACAACCCTGCCGTTGCAAGCACCATGCTCTACCAACTGAGCCACACGTGATAAGAGATGAGATTGTCATTCAAAATTCATGTTAAACACTATTATTGCATGAGTCCAACTTATTATGGGACTTGTTAAGCACATTTCTACCCCTGAACTTATTTCGGCTTGCCATAATAAAAGGATTGAATACTTATTGATTCAAGATATTTCAGCGTAATTTTTTTTATTAATTTGTAAACATTTTGAGAAACACATTTCTACTTTGACATTATGGGGTATTGTGTAGGCCAGTGACCTTTAAAAAAAAAAGTTTAAGCAATGTTAAATTCAGGCTGTAACACAACAACATTTGGTCAAGGGGTGTGAATACTTTCTGAAAGCACTGTACTGAGTATACCAAACATTAGGAACACCTTCCTAATATTGAATTGCACCTCAATTCATCAGGGCATGGACTCTACAAGGTGTCAAAAGCATTCCACAGGGATGCTGGCCCATGTTGACGCCAATGCTTCCCACAGTTGTGTCAAGTTGGCTGGATGTCCTTTGGGTGGTGGACCATTCTTGATACACACGGGAAACTGTTGAGCGTGAAAAACCCAGCATCTTTTGTCTTGCCCATTCACCCTCTGAACGGCACACATACACGATCCATGTCTCAATCGTTCTTTAACCTGTCTCCTCTCCTTCATCTACACTGATTTGAAGTGGATTTAACAAGTGACATCAATAAGGGATCATAGTTTTCACCTGGATTCACCTGGTCAATCTATGTCATGGAAAGAGCAGGTGTTCTTAATGTTTTGTATACTCTGTGTATATTCTGACTGAACAGTGCTGTGAGGATAGGGATTGTTGCATTACCAAACTCTGACTGGTACCTATCAGGGTGATCACATACAGATTTCAACTAAACGCAATATCAACTTAAAAGTTGAATACTCTCTTTCTCACCCTTCTTCTACTGCTCTCTCCCTCTTCTCTCTGACTCTCCAGCAGCCCAAGGGAAGGAGAATGAAGCGGGCCCTGGAAGTGACGAGGCCCCCAGGGGATGGTGGTTCTCTGACACCCAGGCTCGGAGCTTCGATGCCAGGCAGCAGTGTCAGGCGAGCCTGGGGCTTGAGGAAAGCGTGGAGGCCGTGAGGACAACAGTGAAGGACTTGGGCCCGTTTCACGGTGTGCTGGGGTTCAGCCAGGGCGCTGCTCTAGTTGCCATGCTCTGTTCTCTACAGGAGCAGAGTCTAGAACCACAATTCCAGTTCCGCTTCGCTATCCTGGTGGCCGGGTTTCGGAGTGCTTGTTCGGAGCACCAGCGGTTCTATGGCGCCCCTGCTCCGCTCGCCATCCCGTCCCTGCACGTCTTCGGACAGGAAGACCAGGTAATTCCCGATAGGATGAGCCGGGAGCTCCTTCCCCTGTTCCAGGAGCCTCAGGTGCTGACTCATCCTGGCGGCCATTTTGTGCCAGCTGCCTCAGCACACAGACAGACCTACCAGGAGTTTCTCAAGAGGTTTCAGTAGGGGAAGGAGACGCATGGAAACTATTCCATCCTAGAAGTTTCAGCGGAGCATAATGTCTGAAAATTAAGAGCTTAACTTCATGTGGATGTTGCTCATCCAAAGACGACAAGTAACTTTTACCAGAATGTTGATTTAAGTTAAAAACACAGTTGTCTTGTGTATCCAGAAATGGTTGCTTAAAACATATTTTATTGGAAAGCATCTTTAATTTTCATGCAATGTTAGTAGGCTACCACAGTAACAAAGTGACTGCATATAAATTCTACTGTCATGCTCAGGGAGGTAAAACATATTTTTGTTGAAAAATAAATTCCAAAAACGTTAACATTTATTTTGCCTGCTTGTGTTGCATTCTATGACAAGATTCTTGTTAGCTGTATCCACTCACCAACACCAACCCTGCCGTCACTTTCACCAAAATGAAAATCTAAGTGGTCCTCTGTAGCTCAACTGGTAGAGCACGGCGCTTGTAACGCCAGGGTAGGGGGTTCGATCCCCGGGACCACCCATACACAAAAAATATATGCACGCATGACTGTAAGTCGCTTTGGATAAAAGCGTCTGCTAAATGGCATTATTATTATTATTATTATTATTATTATTATGCATGGCATGAAAGTAAAGTCTACTATACCTGTTGTATTGTGACAAATAACATTTGATTTGATTAATTGACGGCTCACAGAAAAGACTAGTAGCCAGTTGACGTCTTGTGGGTTGACAGAAATACTTTCCCCAAAACCTTCTCAATTAAATGTTAACTGTAAAGTAGGCTTACCTGGCAGAAGTATATCATTTTAATCTACAGTGGGGGAAAAAAAGTATTTAGTCAGCCACCAATTGTGCAAGTTCTCCCACTTAAAAAGATGAGAGGCCTGTAATTTTCATCATAGGTACACGTCAACTATGAAAGACAAAATTAGAAAAAGAAATCCAGAAAATCACATTGTAGGATTTTTAATGAATTTATTTGCAAATTATGGTGGAAAATAAGTATTTGGTCAATAACAAAAGTTTCTCAATACTTTGTTATATACCCTTTGTTGGCAATGACACAAGTCAAACGTTTTCTGTAAGTCTTCACAAGGTTTTCACACACTGTTGCTGGTATTTTGGCCCATTCCTCCATGCAGATCTCCTCTAGAGCAGTGATGTTTTGGGGCTGTCGCTGGGCAACACGGACTTTCAACTCCCTCCAAAGATTTTCTATGGGGTTGAGATCTGGAGACTGGCTAGGCCACTTACGAAGCCACTCCTTCGTTGCCCGGGCGGTGTGTTTGGGATCATTGTCATGCTGAAAGACCCAGCCACGTTTCATCTTCAATGCCCTTGCTGATGGAAGGAGGTTTTCACTCAAAATCTCACGATACATGGCCCCATTCATTCTTTCCTTCACACGGATCAGTCGTCCTGGTCCCTTTGCAGAAAAACAGCCCCAAAGCATTATGTTTCCACCCCCATGCTTCACAGTAGGTATGGTGTTCTTTGGATGCAACTCAGCATTCTTTGTCCTCCAAACACGACGAGTTGAGTTTTTACCAAAAAGTTCTATTTTGGTTTCATCTGACCATATGACATTCTACCAATCCTCTTCTGGATCATCCAAATGCACTCTAGCAAACTTCAGACGGGCCTGGACATGTACTGGCTTAAGCAGGGGGGACACGTCTGGCACTGCAGGATTTGAGTCCCTGGCGGCGTAGTGTGTTACTGATGGTAGGCTTTGTTACTTTGGTCCCAGCTCTCTGCAGGTCATTCACTAGGTCCCCCCGTGTGGTTCTGGGATTTTAGCTCACCGTTCTTGTGATCATTTTGACCCCACGGGGTGAGATCTTGCGTGGAGCCCCAGATCGAGGGAGATTATCAGTGGTCTTGTATGTCTTCCATTTCCTAATAATTGCTCCCACAGTTGATTTCTTCAAACCAAGCTGCTTACCTATTGCAGATTCAGTCTTCCCAGCCTGGTGCAGGTCTACAATTTTGTTTCTGGTGTCCTTTGACAGCTCTTTGGTCTTGGCCATAGTGGAGTTTGGAATGTGACTGTTTGAGGTTGTGGACAGGTGTCTTTTTATACTGATAACAAGTTCAAACAGGTGCCATTAATACTGGCAATGAGTGGAGGACAGAGGAGCCTCTTAAAGAAGAAGTTACAGGTCTGTGAGAGCCAGAAATCTTGCTTGTTTGTAGGTGACCAAATACTTATTTTCCACCATAATTTGCAAATAAATTCATTAAAAATCCTACAATGTGATTTTCTACTATTTCTCTCTCATCTTTTTAAGTGGGAGAACTTGCACAGGTGGCTGACTAAATACTTGTTTTCCCCACTGTAGGCTCCATAACGGTAATCTACCCTTTTGCACACTCCCCCTCATGATTTTTAAATTAACTAATGGTGTGAGGGTTGCGGAATATGGTGGAACCTCCCTCCAGCAATAATTGCACCAATCCAATGCTTCTAAATGCATAAGGGGGCGTGTATACGTGCATACATCTGGAGAGAGGGAACCAAGGGAGCTCAATGGAAATATTTATTTGTTAGTGACAGGTATAGATAGCTACTGTAGATGCACCTTATACTATAGAGACAACTGGGACCAGGTGATTCTCAGGAGCATCAGTCAAAATGCTAAAAAGTGAGTACAAGTCCTTACATGTAGATATGATAAGTGATATGTTTTAGTAGATAAGTTAGTGAAGAAAAAATTAATGAGTTGGAGTGTTTTTGTATCTATTTATTTAATTTAAAATATATTCTACATTCATATATTGAGGACAGTGAGTAGGCTATTTCAGAAATCCATGACTGCTAATCCTATTGACTGCTAATTGGATATCAACAAAAATTAAACACAACGTATATAATATATAATTAAATGTATATATTATTATAATATGTACATAATACAAGTTAGATATTATACAAGACAATATATTTGAGGTTTGGTGCAAATAGGCACCACCTGGGCGTAAACCCTTCAATTAGCTACACCTGGGCGTGCAGCCTATTCTACGCCTAGTACGGAGCAGGTGTAGGGTGATAAGCACAGAAAATAATAGCAATCTATATTTTCAAAAGGATATGAGTCTTGTGTTTATATTTCACAAACTCCGAGTTGACCATTCACGAGTCAATAGCAAAATAATACATATGGCATGCTAAATGTTTCTGATCAGTGATACATTAGCAAACGAATAAAATGAGCTACCTCGTACCTCCACATATTTGCCAAGCCAGAGATCAAATAATGAAATATACAGACGGAGATTGATTCAGTGAAACAAAATCACATCGATTGATGATCAGACAAGTCAAGGGCTTTTGGTCGGGATACAGGCTACTACGCGAGTGAAGAGGAACAGAATCCACACTTGTAACAGCCTAGTAACGGGCGCTGCCCAGCAACCATCATTATGAAGCATCACATCTCATGTACGTGCATTGGTTACACCGCATTTAGCTACGACCAGAGTCATATACAGTGAGCTCCAAAAGTATTGGGACTGTAGCTAGTAGGTTTCCATCCAATTGGCAACAGATTTTCATGCGAATATTCTAAAACCCGCATAATTGTTGTTGCCATCATACCACTAGTGTTGTGTTTCCACCAAATGGACTTGTTGTGGCTATAAATCAGTGCTTGATGACGTGGCACACACAAAAATGTAGCCTACTTCTTATCTTACATTTTCTTGTAGCCTACCGAATAAAAATCAAAAAATTCAATGTGTTTCCATCTCATTTTCAACATTTTCAACAGATACAGTGCGGGTAGGCTAGTCTACATGATGAGATTATTATTGATAAGAGCAAGAATATTTTTAGTTGTCAAACGGCAGTTAAGCATCGATCATCATGTCACCAGAATAAGACCCTCGATATTAATTGAAAAGGAGCATCACCGTGCACTTCCACCACCGTGTGATATTCATCATAACTAATTTCATCTGTAGCCTAATAAACTGCATGGTTTCCCGAGTCTTAGTGGGAGGACCACACACCATATCATCGCGTGACTCCAAGTTTACTTCGATATGATGGTTATTATATCAATATTTGCGCATAAATACGTTTAAACCACCATTTCTCGCAAATTAATTTTACTGACACAAAAAGAACCCACCATGTTGAAAGAACAAATTATCTGTTGGCGCTCATAAAATTGTACCCAAACTACCTGTTTCCATCCCATCTGTTACAGACGCACAAATATCACACCCACAAGACATGCTACACTCTCACTGTTATAACAGGGGAGGGTAGAATTTGTTTGGGAGGGGGTATGATATTTGTGCATCTATAACTTTCTCACTCATCAGTATTCAGGATTCATTCAGGACTATCCATAATCATGGTAGCATCCACATTAATGCATTAGTGTTTATTCTATTCTGATTTACAATAAAAGTGACTCCAAAATGACACAATACACTATTAACCAAAATAATCCGAAACACAATCAAAACAAGCAGCAAATGGATCCAACAAGTTTGTAGAGTCACAAGCTTGATGTAATCATTGCATGCTATGAATATGGGACCAAATACTAAACTTTTGACTACTTTAATACACATGTAGGCCTAAGTGAATTTGTCCCAATACTGTTGGTACCCTAAAATGGGGGCAATATGTACAAAAAGTGCTGTAATTTATAAACGGTTCACCTGATATCTATGAAAATACCCTCAAATTGTAACCTCATAGTCATTATATCATTTCATATCAAAAGTGCTGGAGTACAGAGTAGCTAAGCACAACCTAATATTTAAGACCAACTTTTTTACGCTCAACTGGTGTAACCGGTCCAGGGGGTTAGATGTTTAATGTTGTAAAAATGCTGGAGGACAGAGCCAAAAGACATAGCTACGTCCAACCTAACATTTAAGACCAACGTTTTTACGTCCACTGGTGCAACCGGTCCAGCGGGTTAGGTGTTTACTGTTGTAAGATTGGATTGCCTATTCAGCATATGGCTTGCCATTGAGATACTTGTCTCAGGAAAAAAACCATTTGAAAAATCAAAGTTATTAGAGTTTTGTTTTTGTCTTTTTGAAATATGTGTAAAAATCTACATTCCCTGTGGTGAATCTGTAGATCTCCCTGTAACTGTAGAGTGAGGCCTTTTGAGCAGCACTAGCTGGATGTAGTAGGACCTGACCTATTATTGCAGACACTAACCAGGTTTCCATCCAACCTTGTTATGGAAGTAAAGCCAAGCCCGATGCAAACAGAACATTTTTCTGTAAACTTTCCAAAATATGCTAGAGAAGGTGGGTTATTTTTGTGTCGGTAAAAGGAATTATGCGACATTCAAATGAATTATGCAAGAAATGTCGGTGGAAGTGCTCTTATGCTAAAATATTCAAAAATTAACCATCATATTGAACAGGGGCGCAACTTTCACTGGGGACGGGGGTCATGTCCCCCACTTTTATCACTGCAATGTGATACAAAAATTTGGCAATGATGTGGTTTAGGACCATGCTGACACCTCCGAGCGGTCGGGTAGGCTGTTTGTAGTGTTCAGACTGCTGGATTTAGGACCACACAGACACCACAGAGCGGGCTGACAGGCTGTGTCAAGGCAAAGCTTCTGGAAGGCTGGCTGGACCAGCACAGGAGAGTTGAGCATAGTTCAGTGTGTAAGTGTAAAAGCAAGCAGCGCTGAAATTGGCTACTATTTAGTTGATTGATGTAGCTGGCAAGGTAACTACTGTTTAACTTTACAGAAAAAAACTAAACTAGTGTTTATTCGCAGCGCTGAGCTAGTATTGTACTGACATGTAACGTTAGCTAATGTTTCATCCCCTCTCGACTGAGGTGAATGAATTAGCTACGCTAGCTAATAGCTACCACAGGCTCTAGCGATCTGTGGTGGCTATTATTACTATCTAACAGCAGTTGTTTGTATAGAAATGTTTTGTAGCCTTTGTTTTGTCCAAGTTAATAAACTTGGCTAGCTTTCGCCAATTGATGTACCGTTAGACAGAGAGAGCTGGCCAAAGTTGGCTAACGTTAGCTATTCTTTTTGCCTCAATCACACTAGACTTCAATCAAATGATGAAACCATCAGCCAATAGATTGAAGATTGATATTCTGACATTTTTTCAGTGCAATGTGAGTTTTTATTAGTCAGTAAGGCTATGTAATGTTATTGATCTGTCAGTTTCCCTAGCTAATTCCCTTTTCACACTGAAATAGTAATAAACAGCTCTAATGTTAAAGGCTTCACTGTCATGGTGCACAGTAGAGGTCCGCTGCAGGACCAATTTCTTCATCCTGCTTTCACCCACAGCTTTTCATACCGCACTCTGCCCGCACACGCTGGCTTTCTGTCTGAGGCCTTGATCACACCGACAGCGTCATTACATTTTGGTACACCAGAAGTACATTCATTTCCAATGGAAGCTGCGTTTGCCTTGCGGCATTGCTTTGCAGAGGCATTTGCAGTGTGTTCTTTGTGGTGCATACGATGGATTTATCGAACGTATGTGTCAAACTGTATGTGTAGACGGCTTGACAGAAATGGTAGCAGAAGGTAAATGTTGAAGTTTTGTTGCACACACATCCTGATGATTCTGCGTACTATTTTGCCCAAGGACTGTGACGAGTACTGAGTATACGAAGAGGCAGGACGCAGATGCAGGAATTAACAAGGTCAAGGTTTACTTAACAATGACAAAGCTAGAGTAAATGACATGGAGCTAAACAATCACACACAACATCTTCCAGAACAGTCCAGGGCTAAATAGGGGTGGTGATGAGATGATGAGGTGCAGGTGCGCTGGAGATGATTAGGGTGCGTTGGGTTTCCATTCCGGTGTTGCAGAGGTGGTGCGCTCAGACCGGTGGCTCCGTAGACCAGCGAATCAGAGCGCCGGAGGGGAGCAACGGGAGGAGACGTGGCAAGGACACTATCGGTGTGATCAAGGTGTGACTCCCACCCACTACCGCAAGAACTGGTCCCAAACCCAACCGCAGTTCTACAATGTTATTTTAGGTGTATGTGACGCAACTCACTTGCCAGCCATGCTCCCAGCAAGTTTGCGCCCTATAGGCAATATCAAATGCGCAAAAATAGCTTAAGAAATAGTTTAAATGAGCAAAGATTCTGTATTACTGGGCTATATCAGCCAATATGCTAGATGTAGTTTGAAGAGAGCAGAGTATGAGAGACTTGCACTTTCTCTATGTTTATAGCCTACCTTTTAGGAGTGGGAGGATTTTCAGACTGAGAAATATGGCTGATCAATATTTAGGCCTATTTCTAGGCAACCATTCAACTATTTAGGAAGGACATTTTCTTGGAAAAATAACATTCCCATGCTTCTCCGCTCATGCATAGGCTATAGCCTACTCTATTTAATTGAGACCACACGCCCACCTGATCTGGCACGTATTTCTACTGATCTTGAAGCAGCAAGAATGATGACAGCGACACTTGCTACATTTTGCATAGACCTATAGAATATAGCCTATCTTTTAGTAGGACGATTTGCAGGCAGAGACAAAAATAAATGGGTAATCAGTACTTATTGAAAATGAAAAGGCGCAATGCTCGCTCACCGTAGTAGCCGAACCGATGTGCGCGTTGTGCCTTTTCCTTTTAATTTATGCTTACAACTAGGAGGTGTAGACTACTGAAGTTGAAGTAGCGAATTCTGAGTGTGGTTATAATGCAACAAACTGGCGATTTTAGCATGTACATCTTGGTGGGGCAAAACCCCCATTAAATTTTTTTGATGCATGCCAGCAAAGCCACTACACAACACAACACTAAACAATATATTAATTGCACTATAGCATTGACAAACGGTGCCCACAAACTGTTAGGGCCTACATAATGCTGTCCCAATAGCAGAGCTTTCTTTTCAGCACCATGGAGTGAATCCTTACCAATGCTACACCTGGCTATCAGCGGAGCCTTCTCTGGCAGCGAAACAGTTAATTCAGCCTCATTTACTGCCTTAAAAAAAACATAGCTGATATGGCTGACTTGCTTAAACAAATGTGGTTTCTACTGACAATTGATATGTACAAACTATGTCAAAAGGAGATGACCAGCAGATAAGAGGCAATCTGTAATTTCGATTAAGATATTAATGAGCGAGCTAGGACGGACGTAGTCAATATAACTATTTGTTCAGCACTTTTGAAATGTACAGCGACAGAATTCAGAACATGGGCCTTTCTTACAGTATTCTCTCTGTACACCAAGTCAGAACCGTAGGATAAATAAAGGGGGCATATAAGCAGACAATAAAAGCGCTTACAATATTCAATGATTACATTTCTTTAAAACAGGCTATAGGCGCTCCACCAAGTCAGAACAGTAGTCAAAGTTATGAGGGGGAAAGGGACCAAACAATTAGGGCACATGGGCTACTATGTGCCCTAACAGCTCACTACACAACATACACTTAGTATTACTTTCTTAGCTACGGTATACATATCTCCATGGCATATTACATAATTTATGCTGCAGCATACAATACATTTTTGGACTCACCTTGTTGTGCCGTGCTCACTTGAACAGGAAGGTGGCACGGTCTTTCGTGCTCAATTTTTGTCATCAAACTTTGTCATCAAAGTGTGGCATTCTCTGGATTTACGGTGCTTTCAAGAACTAGGAACTTGGAAAAAACAAGGTAGAATCATGACGTCAGTGATCTTCAGGCCGGAGCTCTAGAAAGAGGCCCTAGTTCCCGACTTGGATGACCGTTCAAAACATATTTTCCCTGTCGGAGCTTGTTTTTTCAGAGTTCCCGGTAGTCTTGAACTCACTGAAGTCTGACATTTCCGAGATCCAAGGTGTTTTGAATGCGGCAGAAGTCATGCTGAATTGACAGCATGGCCAATGTATTCAACCTTATGGCCCATGGTGTTGAATGTTTATCATTTTAAGCTTGGAAAAGAGACCCTTAAACCCAGACTTGGACCACACACCCACTCCACTGAATAGCAGGCTAGTGATTGCTTTGCAACACTTGCAGTTAGCCACTGATTCCTTCCAAACCACGCATTGTTGAATTTCCAACTTTTTATCTTTAATTTCTCTTCATATGAGAAGGATTGAAAAGGATTTGCCAGTAGATTGTCGACTTGTTTCATGACGATGATGACTGCTTGTCTAGCTTACTAGCTAAGATTTTGAAAGTATGATGTTGACATGATCAGTCCAATCACAGCTACTTCATTGTATCTGTAGCCAATGACCTTGAGCCTTCTTGGCACTTCTAATGTAACTCTATGGCAGCACCCAAGGGGCTTGCATTTTCTAGCTCTCCCCCTAGCTTTTGTGTTGACGTAGTGTCCCCATGAGTAATAGAACACTGAGCCAATCACGGGCGCAACTAAAGAACATTACCAACCCCTACGCTCCGTATTTTCCGCTGGCTGCTCCACCACCACAGAAAGCACTGAGCTAGGCTGAAACACCTGCATTTTGGAGCTGCCTTACTTAAGAAAGCAAAAAAAGAGACCATGTTTGTATGCGGCTTTATTAACTCAATGATTATTATTTTTACATTGTTTACACTGATATGTGACACGTATTAATGCCAAAATAACATGCAAAACAGGCAACAAAACTAAAAAAGATATTATTATAATAATAATAATATATAATAATAATAATAATATGCCATTTAGCAGACGCTTTTATCCAAAGCGACTTACAGTCATGCGTGCATACATTTTTGTGTATGGGTGGTCCCGGGGATCGAACCCACTACCTTGGCGTTACAAGCGCCGGGCTCTACCAGTTGAGCTACAGAGGACCACAATATATATATATATATATATTTTTTGCTAAATGCTGAATGACGGGTCGCCACTGATTTCATTCCATTTATGAGTTTTGTCAATTTATTCATCGTCTTTTGTTTGAAATGCTCCTGTCAATGTTGAGTAAGGACGTGCACCTGATTACGCATATCTGACTGACTGCCTTGATTCAGTCTTATGTAGCAAAATTTGAAATTGTGTTTTTTACATTGGATAATAGCAGAGACACAGAGCTACAAAATGGTATATCATACACTGCATTTGAGGAACAATGGGAAAGTAATTCTGCTTTGAAAGTTGATAAACTTGTAATATCACTTTTTAGAAAATGGCCTTTGAATGTTTTGGTACACCTACTGGAGAGCTCTTCTTTGTCTACATCCATTCAGCAACGTTCACACCCTCTTAACCTTTAGCCCCACCCATCTCGTTTCGCTCTCGGATCGTTCAGAGCGCACACTGGATGCTCTGGCTGATGAGTAGGGTTGATCCGAGCGTTCTGACCTCACAACGGCAGTCAAACACCCAAGCTAACTGGTTAACACAAATGAGAGAACACCCCAATGACCATTTTACTCACCCTAGCAAAGCTGGTTAGGCTGTTTTCATATTATCCAGAGTGTTGGTGACTGTAACTGTGCTGCTGGCAACAATTTAAATTATTCTTTTTTTGCCGACATTTACTGACAGCGGCCATATTCAACGGGTGTTGAGCGTTCGTAAATTAATCAGTTATTCTGCGCTCTGGCATACTCAGACTGAATTTACGAATGCACCTGAAATGGTTACTTGCATAGTGGAGTCTTGTTAAGACAATTAACCATAATCCCAACTCATGACGTTACTACCCTGCATGAATCTGCAGGTAGCTAACCAACCAGGTTCAATGTTAGCTAGCTAACATTAGGCTATAACTAGCAAAGCAAATGGCTCTGAGATACGAATAATAAGATCATACACGTAACATTAGCTAGTGAGCCAGCCAGCTAACGTTAGCTAGCTAACAGTACACTTTAACTTGAAATGAAAACACTTTCTGTTAAAATTAGAAACGTGTAATATCTGGAAATGTAGATACATTTAAAAAAAAGCTGCGTTACACAGTATTACCTACACATACTGACCAGCTCAAATAGACGTGCTATATGTCAGACCAATCTGAACTCATCTCTCGGCAAGTCCAGCCTACTCATTATCTCAGCCAATGATGGCTAGCGGGAAGGTTGCTGTCTTTTTTTGTGGCTAAACCAACTAGGCTTGTAATTTAACAATTGTATTCGTATTTACAGATGGCATACAAGTTTGTTTAATAAGGCACATGAAAGTTCACATGTTCAAGAAGGCATTACTGCCAAAAATGCATTTTGATCAAAAACAAAAGCTTAAATTCAAATGGCTCTCCTATGAAGTATTGACCCGCGACATACGCCTGGTTTTCTGAAACGAGTCACATATAGAAGTAGGACTAGTCTACCTGGCCTGCATGCAAATGTAGGCCTATAAATGTGCCCATTTGGGGATGTCTGTTAGTATTTCTGATTGTCTTAACTCACCATCACTGATGAGATGTGGAACTTTTCAAAGTAATTTTTCTTCTCCTCAAACAGCAAGTAAACAAAGTCTGTTTTTAGAATCAATTGAGAATGACAACAGTTCTTCAATGTATTTGAACAATATTTCCAGTGCTCTCCCTTTCAAAAACCACTTGGCATGAAAGGGAAAAATGTATTGCTCTGATCCAGTGGAAACGTCATAAAATACCTGATTACTTCTCATCCCTTGCACAAATAGCCTACAGCTGTGTCTGTCCCGAGCTCACTGGCTCGGAAACTCTGAGGGCCCAGAATATTTTATACAATGTTTCAAGTTTGTTCGTGCAAGTTTTGGGGCGACCCAGTTGATAATTGATACGTTTCAAGACCGTTGCAGACAGGCCATGCATAGCCAATGTGAATTAATATATTTATTTTTATCAGGATATTTTCTACCTGCAGGCTGCAATGTTGTTGTGTTGTCTTTATGTAGGTTATTATTACATAGTTGGAAATGGCAATAAAAGTTACCTGTAGATTTGTATAATTTTCATTTAGACAGAATGTAGATTAACCACAGACAATGATTGAGATAATTAAACTGTTCCACGAAAATGTGCAAATGAAAATCATAACTGGCATGCAGATTGGTAGAAATGGTAAGATAAATTGGTTCGTAGGGTGTGTCTATATAGGCCTATGAAAAAATAGACATTTCGATTGGTCGAAAGAAAAGACTACTCTTGTTGGACCAAGATTTTTGTTGTTGTTGGAGACAGCCCTAGTAGAAATGCAGGAAATTAGCTTTAGATGCCCCAAAGAATTCCGAGAGAGGACCACCTGCCAGGTTATGTCCTCCCCACTTCTAAAACCAAAGTTGCACCACTGATATTGGAGTCACGTGATGACATGTTGTGTGGTACTCCCACTACGATTTGTCTGGAAAGCATGCAGTTTATTAGATGCAGATTAAATACATTATAATGAACTTCACAGGTGGTGAAAGTGCAAGGTGATGAGCTTGATGCGCTTTTCCAATAAATATACTGTAGAGGGTCTTATTCTGGTGACATGATCATCGACGCTCTTCCGCCATTTGACAAATACAAAATAAAATACAAATAATCTTGCTCTTTTGTCCATAATAGTCTCATCATGTAGGCTATACATGAGCTCTAGCCAACAGCGCGCAATCTATGAGATTATTATGGACAAAAGAGCGAGATTTTTTGTATTTGGCACACATTTTTTGTGAGAAATAACGCAACATTTATTAATTTTTTGTCAAATGGGGGCGATGATCATGTCACCAGAATAAGACCCTCTTTATTTATTGGAAAGGAGCATCAAGCTCATCACCTTGCACTTTCAACATTAGTAGTGATGAAAATGCTATGGAAACCCATTTCACTTATATTTTTTATTGGGTACATGTCTCGCATACTCCCACTCCCCCACTCTGGCGTTTGACGTCGCCGGTCTACTAACCACCGGCCTTGGCAACCAATCATTATGCACACCTAGACTTCATCATCACCCTGATTACTCTCCCTTTATTTAGCCCTCTGTAGCCTAAGTCATCAGGAAGTATTGTTTTTTTTTCATGTTCAGTACTCATCTCCTGTCTTGTTTATCTTCATGTTTATTATTAAACTCACCTTCTGTACCTGCTTCCTGACTCCCAGCGTATACATTACAGTACGTGGGAATTTAACCGCAAAAATGATTATTATGTGCACTACGTCATCATGCACAGCCTTTTATCAGCAACAAGTCAATTTGATGGAAAGACATCTCTGGTGGGAAAATGTGCACATTGTTTTTATGCAGATTTGAAAATATTCACATGAAATTCTGTAGCCAATTGGATGGAACCTAGTGTGCGGGCATGGGGTGAAAGTGACATTTTGGGCCAAAATAAAAAGTTACTTGGTTATTTATTTTAGATCAAAAAAGCTGTTGAGATGAGATCTATTCGGTGCCTGCACTCATTGAAATAATTCAAATATTAGGAAAATCCTGAACACCTACTAAGGCTATCAATCAATGTTGTTTTTACTCTCCTGCTCCTGATTTACTCACCTGTGTGTGTCTGTCTGCATTAAATGGTATTATATTGTATTGCATTATAATTATATCACTATATAGTTACAGTACTTCTTATTTAGCAGAAACTATTTTTCCTTCGACTCATATTGTTGGTTGTTAATGCCTTTATCATTTTCTTTCCAGAACGTGAACACTGCCTACTTGCTTTAATAATGGCTGGGGGGACGGTTCTCTGCTGGTAATGACATTTGAGAAGCTGTAGCCTCCAGTTTAACTTTTGAGTTTTTATTGTCATAATTTTTGTTATCATCATTATTATTGTTGTTGTTGTTGTTGTTGTTGTTGTTATATATTGTTCTATTGTTTTATTCTCCTGTCATCATAGGCTTGTCTTCTTATGCTGTCCATCTGTCCATCCATCTGTCTCTGTCAAGTAAGAAAACATGTATTGCAATGCTGGTTGAAAGCTGTGCTGTAAGGTGTGGCTAAAGCTCTACTAATTTGTTGGATGCATTTGCTGTTTGTTTCAGTTGTGTTTCAGATTATTTCGTGCCCAATAGAAATGAATGGTAAATAATGTGTTGTGTCATTTTGGAGTCACTGTTATTGTAAATAAGAGTAGAATTGGTTTCTAAACACTTCTACATTAATGTGGATGCTACCAGCAAATGCATCCAACAAATTTGTAGAGTCACAAGCTTGATGTAATCATTGCGGGTAATGAATATGGGACCAAATACGTAACTTTCTACTGCTTTAATACACATCTAAGTGAATTGGACCCAATATTTTTGCTTCACTAAAATGGGGGGACTATGTACAAAAAGTGCTGTAATCTCTAAACGGTTCACCCGATATGGATGGAAATACCCTCAAATTAAAGCTGACAGTCTGCACTTTAACCTCATAGTCATTGTTTGATTTCAAATCCAAAGTTTCGAAGTATAGAGCCAAGAGCCGAAAAAATGCTTAACTTTCCCAATAATTACAGATGTACTGTAAACCCAGTAGATAATACCAGGATTACTGAACTATGTACTGGAATACTCCACTCTGCCTCTGAGGTGTGTTTACCTGGACAGGTGCTTAAACAGAATAATCTCTGTTACATAAAATGTTTACATTTTGCAGACGCTCTTATCCAGAGCAACTTACAGTAGTGAGTGTATACATTCTCATAATTTTTGTTCCCGTCCCCCATGGGGATCAAACCCACAATCCTGGCTTGCAAGCACCATATCCTATCAACTGAGCCACACTCTCTCTCTCCTTTCTCTGCTTGCTTGCTGGCTGGCTTGGCTGGCTTGGCTGGCTTGGCTGGCTGGCACAAACAAACAGACTGGTACTATTATCTCAGAGTGCCAGTCTGCTTCTGCAAAAAGTAAACGTGCTCCCCGCGTTTTTCAGATTACAGAGCAAGCAAGCCAAGCTTATGGAACCAGTGTAAGTGGCAGCGAAGGCAGACGACAGCATTACAATAGAGCTGTATTCTATTGTTTGAATTCTATATTAAATTATACCATTATGGTAAACACTATGAAGTACAGTAAATACTTACTTTATAACGTACTTCGTAATGCCTTTTCACAAAGTGTTACCACTAATGGCTGTTTATCTTGATGATTATCATGATGAATATGTTAAGTGACTTTGGGTGTTTATTATTAGTGTGCTTGCTGAAGGCAAGACCACTTTAGCTTTCTTACATACTCATATTGTTATTATTCTGCCTGCTTTAGCTCTTGAACGATTTAAACTATAAACACGAATACTTTAAAACAAGCTAGCAAGCACACACATTTTCTTCAGGAAATGTACTTTTCTAGTATTGTGATTAATATCCCTGCCCAAAAGATTCTGGATGTGTCACGAACGTTGACAGACGGGTCAGACCAAGGAGCAGCGTGGTATGCGTACATGTTTATTCACCCAAATAAACATACAAACAAAAGAAGAAACAACGTAACGTGAAGTCCTCCGTCTATACACATACAAGCCTTTACAGGAACAAGATCCCACAACTAAGGTAGGCAAACAGGCTACCAAAGTATGATCCCCAATCAGAGACAACGAGCGACAGCTGCCTCTGATTGGGAATCACACCTGGCCAAACCTAGAAATACACATCTAGATCCTAAACATAGAAATTCTAACATAGATCCTCACGCCCTGACCAAACCAACTAAAGACAACCGGCCTCTCAAGGCCAGGGCGTGACAGGACGCTACTCCTCTTGAACTGTTTAAGCTATCAACATGAAACTAACGTTGATAGTGTGCAGACTGACTCAACTTTTTGATAGTATGCAAACGTTTAACATTTATTTAAAAGCTCCATAGACTTCAAAGGCAACATTTGGATGTGTCACTGCTCTGTAAGCGTTTAAGCTACAAACACCAAATATTGAAATGTGCAGACTGACTCAACTTAGATTGCTATAACACAGCTTTGTCCTACCATTCATACACACTATCAAGCTTGTTATATCCCCATTCATTTAAATGGCAGAATGCAGGCTTCAACATTCTTAACTGAAATCACTCCCACAGAACTTTCGGAATGTTCAAACTAATATATTTTCAGAGCTTAAAAAACCATGATATGGCTTATAATGCTATAGTACTCACTCTAGCCTACTATACCAGCCCACTATAATAACTCCAAATCTGGAAACCACCCCAAAGTAATTAACTTCAACTAACCCATAGCCTCTGACAACCCTGTTACTACAATTACTACTGCAGTCACTACCACTACTACTACCATTTCACAACCATAAATACTTCAAGACCAGAAACACACATTTTCTTCATTAAATATAGTGTTTGCTAAGAGAAAGGATAAAATAGTATTGTGATATACCTTGCTTATCTAATTATATTGGTTCCTACTACTAGTTATTAATGTGTTTACTACGCAGTAAAACAAAATAATTTGTCAGATTACAGTAGTGTTCTGTCTGAATTATCACTAAGTTTTACTTTATCATATCCAGTAAGATGGTCATGCGTTCTCCATACCTGGCATAGAGGGTGGTCTTGAAAAAGAAAAGGAAAGCTGCACACTAGGAGCTCAGATGCAATAATTTAATATCCTAATAACCAACGTTTCGACAAACAAGCTGTCTTCATCAGGGTATAATGACAAACACTGCGGGTCACTAGTTTATATAGTGTCAAAGGACACACACAGGTGTCTGTAATCATGGCCGGGTGTGGCCTAATAGCATTGGTTAATTCACAGATAAACAGAACATACAAAAAACATGGATAGCATACGATCATAGATACAACTTGGCTACATAGGCCCACAAACATTTACAATGAATAGCAAAATCACAATAATCACATGAATGGCTTCAAATCAAAGTTACGTTAGGATTTTAGATTATTTCACAAATACACAACAACACACACTAATCTAAAAGTAAAAGAATGGAATGAAGAAATATATATATATATATATATTTTAGAATGAGCAATGTCTGAGTCCGGAGTATGTATACACTACCGTTCAAAAGTTTGGGGTCACTTAGAAATGTCCTTGTTTTCCATGAAAACATTAATGACATGAGTGTGAATAGGAAATATAGCAAAATGCATAGAAAATGTAGTCATTGACAAGGTTAGAAATAATGATTTTTAATAGAAATAATAATTGTGTCCTTCAAACTTTGCTTTCTTCAATGAATCCTCCATTTGCAGCAATTACAGCCTTCCAGAACTTTGGCATTCTAGTTGTCAATTTGTTGAGGTAATCTGAAGAGATTTCACCCCATGCTTCCTGAAGCAACTCCCACAAGTTGGATTGGCTTGATGGGCACTTCTTATGTACCATACGTTCAAGCTGCACCCACAACAGCTCAATAGGGTTGAGATCCGGTGACTGTGCTGGCCACTCCATTATAGACAGAATACCAGCTGACTGCTTCTTCCCTAAATAGTTATTGCATAGTATGGAGCTGTGCTTTGGGTCATTGTCCTGTTGTAGGAGGAAATTGGCTCCAATCAAGCGGCATCCACAGGGTATGGCATGGTGTTGCAAAATGGAGTGATTGCCTTCCTTCTTCAAGATCCCTTTACCCTGTACAAATCACCCACTTTACCACCACCAAAGCACCCCAGACCAACACATTGCCTCCACCATGCTTGACAGATGGCATCAAGCACTCCTCCAGCATCTTTTCATTTGGTCTGCATCTGACAAATGTTTTTCTTTGTGATTCGAACACCTCAAACTTCAATTAATCTGCCCATAACACTTTTTTTCCAATCTTCCTCTGTCCAGTGTCTGTGTTCTTTTGCCCATCTGAATCTTTTATTGTTGTTGGCCAGTCTGAGATATGGCTTTTTCTTTGCAACTCTGCCTAGAAGGTCAGCATCCCGAGTCGCCTCTTCACTGTTGACGTTGAGACTGGTGTTTTGCGGGTACTATTTAATGAAGCTACCAGTTGACGACCTGTGAGGCGTCTGTTTCTCAAACTAGGCACTCTAATGTATTTGTCCTCTTGCTCAGTTGTGCACCAGGACCTCCCACTCCTCTTTCTATTCTGGTTAGAGCCAGTTTGTGCTGTTCTGTGAAGGGAGTAGTACACAGTGTTGTACGAGATCTTCAGTTTCTTGGCAATTTATCGCATGGAATAGCCTTCATTTTTCAGAACAAGAATAGACTGACGAGTTTCAGAAGAAAGTTCATTGTTTCTGGCCATTTTGAGCCTGTAATCGAACCCACAATTGCTGATGCTCCAGATACTCAACTAGTCTCAAGAAGGCCAGTTTTATTGGTTCTTTAATGAGCACAACAGTTTTCAGCTGCGCTAACATAATTGCAAAAGGGCTTTCTATTGATCAATTAGCCTTTTAAAATGATCAACTTGGATTAGCAAACACGATGTGCCATTGGAACACAGGACTGATGGTTGCTGATAATGGGCCTCTGAACGCCTATGTAGATATTCCATAAAAAATCAGCCGTGTTCCGGCTACAATAGCCATTTACAACATTAACAATGTCTACACTGTATTTTTTGATCAATTTGATGTTATTTTAATGGAAAACAAGGACATTTCTAAGTGACCCCAAACTTTTGAACGGTAGTGTATGTATATATATATATATATATATATATATATATATATATACAGTTGAAGTCGGAAGTTTACATACAGTGGGGAGAACAAGTATTTGATACACTGCCGATTTTGCAGGTTTTCATACTTACAAAGCATGTAGAGGTCTGTCATTTTTATCATAGGTACACTTCAACTGTGAGAGACGGAATCTAAAACAAAAATCCAGAAAATCACATTGTATGATTTTTAAGTAATTAATTTGCATTTTATTGCATGACATAAGTATTTGATCACCTACCAACCAGTAAGAATTCCGGCTCTCACAGACCTGTTCGTTTTTCTTTAAGAAGCCCTCCTGTTCTCCACTCATTACCTGCATTAACTGCACCTGTTTGAACTCGTTACCTGTATAAAAGACACCTGTCCACACACTCAATCAAACAGACTCCAACCTCTCCACAATGGCCAAGACCAGAGAGCTGTGTAAGGACATCAGGGATAAAATTGTAGACCTGCACAAGGCTGGGATGGGCTACAGGACAATAGGCAAGCAGTTTGGTGAGAAGGCAACAACTGTTGGTGCAATTATTAGAAAATGGAAGAAGTTCAAGATGACGGTCAATCACCCTCGGTCTGGGGCTCCATGCAAGATCTCACCTCGTGGGGCATCAATGATCATGAGGAAGGTGAGGGATCAGCCCAGAAATACACGGCAGGACCTGGTCAATGACCTGAAGAGAGCTGGGACGACAGTCTCAAGAAAACCATTAGTAACACACTACGCCATCATGGATTAAAATCCTGCAGCGTACGCAAGGTCCCCCTGCTCAAGCCAGCGCATGTCCAGGCCCGTCTGAAGTTTGCCAATGACCATCTGGATGATCCAGAGGAGGAATGGGAGAAGGTCATGTGGTCTGATGAGACAAAAATATAGCTTTTTGGTCTAAACTCAACTCGCCGTGTTTGGAGGAAGAAGAAGGATAAGTACAACCCCAAGAACACCATCCCAACTGTGATGCATGGAGGTGGAAACATCATTCTTTGTGGATGCTTTTCTGCAAAGGGGACAGGACGACTGCACCCTATTGAGGGGAGGATGGATGGGGCCATGTATCGCGATATCTTGGCCAACAACCTCCTTCCCTCAGTAAGAGCATTGTAGATGGGTCGAGGCTGGGTCTTCCAGCATGACAACGACCGAAACACACATCCAGGACAACTAAGGAGTGGCTCCGTAAGAAGCATCTCAAGGTCCTGGAGTGGCCTAGCCAGTCTCCAGACCTGAACCCAATAGAAAATCTTTGGAGGGGAGCTGAAAGTCCGTATTGCCCAGCGACAGCCCCCGGAAACCTGAAGGATCTGGAGAAGGTCTGTATGGAGGAGTGGGCCAAAATCCCTGCTGCAGTGTGTGCAAACCTGATCAAGACCTACAGGAAAAATATGATCTCTGTAATTGCAAACAAAGGTTTCTGTACCAAATATTAAGTTCTGCTTTTCGGATGTATCAAATACTTATGTCATGCAATAAAATGCTAATTAATTACTTAAAAATCATACAATGTGATTTTCTGGATTTTTGTTTTAGATTCTGTCTCTCACAGTTGAAGTGTACCTATGATAAAAATTACAGACCGCTACATGCTTTGTAAGTAGGGAAACCTGCAAAATTGGCAGTGTATCAAATACTTGTTCTCCCCACTGTACACCTTAGCCAAATACATTTAAACTCAGTTTTTCACAATTCCTGACATTTAATCCTAGAAACAATTCCCTGTCTTAGGTCAGTTAGGATCACCACTTTATTTTATGAACGTGAAATGTCAGAATAATAGTGGACAGAGATATATTTCAGCTTTTGTTTATTTCATCACATTCCCAGTGGGTGAATTTGTATTTGGTAGCATTGCCTTTAAATGGTTAACGTGGGTCAAACATTTTGGGTAGCCTTCCACAAGCTTCCCACAATAACTTGGGTGAATTTTGTCCCATTCCTCCTGACAGAGCTGGTGTAACTGAGTCAGGTTTGTAGGCATCCTTGCTCGCACACGCTTTTTCAGTTCTTCCCACAAATGTTCTATAGGATTGAGGTCAGGGCTTTGTGATGGCCACTCCAATACCTTGACTTTGTTGTCCTTAAGCCATTTTGCCACAACTTTGGAAGTATGCATGGGGTCATTGTCCATTTGGAAGACCCATTTGCGACCAAGCTTTAACTTCCTGACTGATGTCTTGAGATGTTGCTTCAATATATCCACATAATTTTCCTTCCTCATGATGCCATCTATTTTGTGAAGTGCACCAGTCCCTCCTGCAGCAAAGCACCCCCACAGCATGATGCTGCCACCTCCGTGCTTCACGGTTGGGATGGTGTTCTTCGGCTTGCAAGCCGCCCCCTTTTTCCTCCAAACATAACGATGGTCATTATGGCCAAACAGTTCAATGTTTGTTTCATCAGACCAGAGGACATTTCTCCAAAAAGTACGATCTTTGTCCCCATGTGCAGTTGCAAACCGTAGTCTTGCTTTTTTATGGCGTTTTTGGAGTAGTGGCTTCTTCCTTGCTGAGCGGCCTTTCAGGTTATGTCGATATAGGACTCGTTTTACTGTGGATATATATAATTTTGTACCTATTCCCTCCAGCATCTTCACAAGGTCCTTTGCTATTGTTCTGGGATTGATTTGCACTTTTCGCACCAAAGTACGTTCATCTCTAGGAGACAGAACGCGTCTCCTTCCTGAGCAGTATGACGGCTGCGTGGTCCCATGGTGTTTATAGTTGCGTACTATTGTTTGTACAGATGAACGTGGTACCTTCAGGCGTTTGGAAATTGCTCCCAAGGATGACCCAGACTTGTGGAGGTCTACACTTTTATTTCTGAAGTCTTGGCTGATTTCTTTTGATTTTCCCATGATGTCAAGCAAAGAGGCACTGAGTTTGAAGGTAGGCCTTGAAATACATCCACAGGTAGACCTCCAATTAACTCAAATGATGTCAATTAGCCTATCAGAAGCTTCTAAGCTGTTTAAAGGCACAGTCAACTTAGTGTATGTAAACTTCTGACCCACTGGAATTGTGATACATTGAATTATAAATGAAATAATCTGTCTGTAAACAATTGTTGGAAAAAATTACTTGTGTCATGCACAACGTAGATGTCCTAACCGACTTGCCAAAACTATAGTTTGTTAACAAGAAATTTGTGGAGTGGTTGAAAATCGAGTTTTAATGACTCCAACCTAAGTGTATGTAAACTTCCGATTTCAACTGTATATACATTCATGTGAAAAAGTAACTACACCCCCTGTAAAATTGTATTTTATTGGGACAGATATTGTAATGAATACTCAGGGAGAAAAAGGTGTAGATTCACGCGCGTGAGGGGTGAGGCAGGTGTTTATTTCGCAAAAGGCAGGAATCGTGGTCACAGGCAGGCAATGGTCATACACAGGTAGGCAAATAGGCAGGATAATCAAAAACTAGGACTGAAGGCCATAACTGGTTCTTACAAACGAGATATAAAAAGGCTTAGTAGAGTCAAAACAAACAATGCCTCACAAGGCACAAACAGAAAGAACTGAACTAAATAAAGGAGCTAATGAGACCAGGTGAGTAACTAACACAGGTGAAATCAATGAACAAAAATGAAAGACAGGGCTACGTTCAATAACACAAAGAAACAGGGCTACGTACAAGAACAAAAGGTGAACTAAGAAAACAAATACAGAACCTTACAGATATGTAATCTTCACTTCAACTCTATTGACAGATAAAGGTAACATAATTTAACAAATGACACTAAAAGATTATACTCTGCAATAATTTATTCATCAAAAATCAACAGAATTGCAATTCCATAGTGCGGGAAAAATAAGTACACCCCTAGCTTCAATAGCTGGTGTTGCCCCCTTTGTCTGAATGACTTCATTTAGCCGTTTCTAGTAACTTGTAGGTGTATCAGCCTCTTACATCGACTGGGAGGAATGTTTTGCTCTCTTCTTTACAGTACTGCTTCAACTGGGTCATGTTCCAGACACGCTTCATGTCCCCCCACAGCATTCCGACAGGATTGAGATCTGGGCTTTGACTTGGCCAATCCATAACCCTCCATTTCTTATTTTTGAGCCATAAGTAATTTGCATTTTAATTGCATAAGATTTTCAAAGTATTTTTGCTGTTGTTGTGATTTGTTAAATTGGGTTACCTTTATCAATGAATGTGGTTAGAATTTAGCTCAAATATCCATGTGTGCAAATATGTTTTTATTTGTTGAAAAAAAAAATAATAAGACCACCTTTTAGGGGGTGTACTTACTTTTCCACGTGACAGTACCAGTCAAAAGTTTGGATACACTTACTCATTCAAGGGTTTTTCTTTATGTTTTACTATTTTCTTCATTGTAGAATACTAGTGAAGACATCAAAACTATGAAATAACACATATGGAATCAGGTAGTAACCAAAAAAGTGTTGAACAAATCACTGTTCCACTAATTACAGAGGTACTGTAAGCCCAGTAGATAATACCAGGATTACTGAACTATGTACTGGAATACTCCACTCTGCCTCTGAGGTGTGTTTACCTGGACAGGTGCTTAAACAGAATAATCTCTGTTACATTACATTTTTACATTTTACACTAGTGAGTGCATACATTCTCATACTTTTTTGTACTGGTCCCCCGTGGGAATCAAACCCACAACCCTGGTGTTGCAAGCACCATGCCCTATCAACTGAGCCACACTCTCTCTCTTTTCTTTCTCTGCTGGCTGTCTGTCTGTCCGTCTGTCTGTTTGTCTGTCAGTGAGGGACCCAATGAGTATGACGAGGGGTTAATATGGCGCCAGGTGCATCACCAGGTTGTGGTGAATCACAGGTGAGTGAGTACGCGTGGGTAGTGACTGTACACACCTGTTGAACCTGTACTGCACTGTACTCTTTATACTATTGATAACCTTTCATTATTTAATCATCCAAGCGTAGCCTGGTCCCAGATCTGTTTCTGCCATCATGCCACTCCTTTTCATCAAAAAACATGACAAGGAGTGGCAAACAGACTGGTACCCTAAGCAAGTCCTAGCCTTAAATGTGTATTATTATTATCTCAGAGTGCCAGTCTGCTTCTGCAAAAAGTAAACGTGCTCCCCGTGTTTTTCAGATTACAGAGCAAGCAAGCCAAGCTTATGGAACCAGTGTAAGTGGCAGCGAAGGCAGACGACAGCATTACAATAGAGCTGTATTCTATTGTTTGAATTCTATATTAAATTATACCGTTATGGTAAACACTATGAAGTACAGTAAATACTTACTTTACAACGTACTTTATAATGCCTTTTCATGAAGTGTTACCACTAATGGCTGTTTATCTTGATGATTATCATGATGAATATGTTAAGTGACTTTGGGTGTTTATTATTAATGTGCTTGCTGAAGGCAAGACCACTCTAGCTTTCTTACATACTCATATTGTTATTATTCTGCCTGCTTTAGCTCTTAAACGATTTAAGCTATAAACATGAAACCAACTTTTAAATGTGCAGACTGCCGCAACTTAGATTGGTTGAGAAAATATTTGTGATTGTATTTATACTTTTTGTACTACAACAATATAAAAAATATAAAAACAGATTGTTAATTTACATATACATTTTTCCTTTATACTGTATAATGTGCAGCTTTTTTTCAAACTACAATCCACATTAGTACTAAAAAGTGAATTTACTATAATTTGATTGTTGTATAATTTAGTTTTTAGAATTTTGAAGCAAATATGAATTTGGTCATATTTATGTGGGAAAATGACAGCTATGTAAATATACTTAATTCCATAGGAAAAAAAGTGATTCAATTCACTTCAAAAAGGGAACCTGAGAGCCATTGACCAAAAATATGGCTCATATATGTTAAAAATTGCGTAATTCAAATCTGGTATTGGAATAAGAATCAATAGATCTTCAATCCAAGCTAAATGTATTATATGCAAAATGTATGTATGATAAGTATAAAGGTTCGTATATACGGGTCCACTGAAATACCACGCAGGGCACTCAGAGAACTGACTTCCTCATTACAAATCCTTCCGTAAATACCCTGAAAGTTTTAGTTCCCGCTCTCTGCTGGGCCTATCAGGGTAGAGGTTGGGCGTGGTTTAGACTTGCCCAACCTATCCGTTGGCACACCGGCTGGTCCCATCCCCTTGGCGCTCCACTAATTGCACACTGTTGCCAGGCATAAGTTTTTATCATAACAACCTGTGGAGTTAGCACCCAAAAGACACCATTTTGCTGTACCTACGTTCAAGGACGTTTCACAGACAACGGTTCACAGACAACAAAGAGGCAGTGTTCGTATCTGTAAGAAATACAAGTCTTATCTGTCCTACCCCCTAACGTTCCTTACATGAATCACAGCTGGTTATGTGAAACAATTTATATCAGTATAGTACAAACCTTCTATGCTTATCATTAATGCATTCCTTCTAAGCTATTCATCACATACAGATCCAATTATGAGAAAATAGATCCCCACATATAAATCAATCAATCAATGTTTTCATCTACCTACTTTTTAAACTATAACCAGCCACTACCATTTCTACTGCAGTCACTACCACTCCTATAACTTATTGCAAAACCATAAATATTTTAAAACAAGCTAGTACGCACACACAGTTTCATCAGGACATTTTATTTTCTAGGTATTATTATTACTATTTTAATTTGGCGTTACTTTGGATTATTATTCCCGGGAGAATGGCTCGTTCTGGCTTCATAACTTCTGGCCTGGCTCTATAGTCTGGGAGGAACTGTCTAGAACCACCAGGTCATAGATAGGGCCACTGGTCCCTCAACCTCATCATCGCTACAACTGTATTTGCTGTAGGGAAGTAAGTCACAGATTTAATGTGTAGAAACCTGTTGCAAAGGCAATGGTTACACTTCTCTGTGTGTGTGTGTGTGGTCACCCTGCAGGAAAATGTCAAGACTGCTGCCACTAACGCAGCCATGTACCTATTCACAGCCATCCACCACGCACTATCCACTTTTTTTATTTTTCATGCACCACCATGCACCTTTATCCACATGCATCTCTGATCATCACCATGCACCTATCCACAAGCATCCACCATGCACCTATCCACATAGAAACAAGCATTCACTAATACATGCCTATCCATATACATACCATCTATCATGCATCATGCACTATCCATACATTCACCTTTTCATCACATACATCCACCACATGCACCAATCCATGCATCACACCATGCACCTATCCACATACCACACCAATCTGCACCACACATACATCCACCAGTACCCTATCCACAGGCATTAACCTCATGTGTTAATATCTTTGGTTGATGTTATCTACATCATAACCCTCCCATTCGTATGTTGCCTGTCTGCATTATTCAAACCCACTATATGGTTGTGTGTCAACTTTGGCATCTTATTTCCTATGATAGTGCACTACTTTTTTTCCCGATGCAGCAGGTTCATGTTTGGGACACACCATATCTCTATATGGACCCTTTACTTCATATTTCCGATAAAGCAATCTCATGTCATAAGCTGCAGTCTGTCTCTAGCTGTATCTATACATACACATTTTCCCCCTGCTGGCCTGCTTTTCTCCTACTGAAGGTCTTGTTTTTTAACTACCTGAACGTTTCCACATGATTGATTATTTACAACCTGATATTTCACATTATTGATATGTACAACATGATATTATTTCACATGATTGATTATTTACAACCTAGGCGTTTACAGTATTGATTTTTACAACCTGAATGTTTCACCTTCTTCATGTATTTAATTGACAAGTAAAAAAATATATAAAATCCTAGCACTTACAGTGCTCTTACAAAAATATTCACCCCCCCTTAGCATTTTTCCTAGTTTTGTTTGCATTACAACCTGTAATTTAAATGGATTTTTATTTGGATTTTCATGTATTGGACATACACAAAATAGTCCAAATTAGTGACGTGAAATGAAAAAAATTACTTGTTTAAAGAAACTCTAACATAAATAACGGAAAAGTGGTGCGTGCATATCTATTCACCCCCTTTGCTGAAGCCCTAAATAAGAATCTGGTGAAACCAATTACTTTCCAGAAGTCACACAATTAGTTAAATAAAGTCCACCTGTGTGCAATCTAAGTGTCACGTGATCTGTCTCATGATCTCAGTATATATAGACTCTGTTCTGAAAGGCCCAAGAGACTTCAACACCACCAAGCAAGACCAAGGGCTCTCTCAAACAGATTCAGGGACAAATATCAGAAACTTTTGAGCATCCCACGGAGCACCATTAAATCCATTATTAAGAAGTGTGAAAAAACATGGCACCACAGCAAACCTGCAAGAGAGTGCCACACATACAAAACCTCCACGGCCCAGGCAAGGGCGGCGTTAAGAGAGGCAACATGAGACCTAAGATAACCCTGAAAGAGCTGCAAGCTCCACAGCGGGGTGTATCTGTCGGCGGGGACCCTCTTTAAGCTGTACACTCTTGGTAGAGCTGGGTTCACAGAAAGTGGCCAGAAAAAAGCCTTTGCTTCAAAAAATTAAATAAACAAACCCGTTTGGTGTTCACCAAAAAGGCATGTGGGGGACTCCCCAAACAATGGAGAAGGTACTCTGGTAGGTGAGACTAAGTTTTTGGCCATCAAGGAAAATGTCCTGGCGCAAACTAGCTTTCCTCTAATCACCCCGAGAACACCCATCCACAGTGAAGCATGGTGGTGGCTATCTCATGCTGTGGGATGTTTATCATCGGCAGGAACTTTGGGAAAACTGGTGAAATTGAAGGAATGATGGATGGTACGGCTAAATACAGGGATATTCTTTTGAGGAAACCTCGGTTCCAATGTTCCAGAGATTTGAGACTAGGACGGAGGTTCTCCTTCCAGCAGGACAATGACCCCAAGCATACTGCTAAAGCAACTACTTCGAGTGGTTTAAACAGTTAAATGTATTGGAATGGCCTAGTCAAAGCCCAAACCTCAATCCAATTGAGAATCTGTGGTATGACTTAAATGTTGCTGTTGGCTGTGAACCCATCCCAACTTGAAGGAGCTGGAGCAGTTTTGCCTTGAAAGTGCGGAAAAATCCCAGTGGCTAGATGTGTCAAGTTTATAGAGACATAACCCAAGAGACTTGCAGCTGTAATTGCTGCAAAAGGATTGGCTCTACAACATATTGGCTTTGGGGGGTGAATAGTTATCACGCTCAAGTTTTCTGTTTTTTTGTCTTATTTCTTGTTTGTTTCCCCTAAAAGTATTTTGCACTTCTTCAAAGTGGAACTGTTGTGTACAAATCGACAATGTTCAACCACCCCAAAAAATAATATTTTAATTCCCAGGTTGTAAGTGGCAACAAAATAGGAAAAATGCCAAAGGTTGGATACTTCTTGCAGGCCACTGTAGATGCTTCTCTCATTTTTCTATCCATCCGTGAAGATGTAGTAACTTTAGTTTCGTTTCCATTTTTATGTACATGTTTTTCATGTCTATCCATCCTTACAATACTCTCGGATTCTCCGTGACTTCTGTAGAGTCAGCTGAGAAGCACTTCATGAGTGAGAATCCAGAACTATCTATCAAATGGATTGACTGTTAGGACCAGGGAAATAATATAATAATAATAATAAATAAATAAATAATATATAATAAAATATATATTTATATATATACACACACACTACCAGTCAAAAGTTTGGACAACAAGCTCTTTCAAGGGGTTTTCTTAATTTTCACTATTTTCTACATTTGTAGCAACAATAGTGAACATCAAAATTATGAATAGCTTAACACATATGGAATCATATAGT
This sequence comes from Coregonus clupeaformis, assembly GCF_020615455.1. Classification (NCBI taxonomy): domain Eukaryota; kingdom Metazoa; phylum Chordata; class Actinopteri; order Salmoniformes; family Salmonidae; genus Coregonus; species Coregonus clupeaformis. Next base: position 37,559,660 of record NC_059218.1, read on the forward strand.
CCACCCAAAAAGTGTTTTTCCTTTTAAAAGCGTCTGCTAAATGAAATTTATACAGTGCATTCGGAAAGTATTTTTGCTTTGTCATTATAGAGTATTGTGTGTAGATTGATGAGGAAAAAAAAAGCACATTTAATACATTTTAGAATAAGGCTCTAACCCTAACTAAAATGTAGGAAAAGTCAAGGGGTCTGAATATTTTCAGAAGGCCACTGTATATATGAGCATGTCACTCTGTAGCTCAGCTGGTAGCTTTGCGCGGGCTAATGCCAATTGTTCGATCCCGGACCACCCCTTTCTCAAAAATAAATAAATGTATACACGCACATGACTATAAAGTAAAGCTTTGGATAAAAGCGTCTGCTAAAGCATATTATTTTATTTTTTATTATATTATTATTATTGTTGGTATGTATGAGTATTATTATTATTGGCGTTTTAGCATAGGAAAAATTCTGGAACCGTGTTTATAAAGACTACTGTAGGAGTGATGATGTAGGATTAGGTCCTCCTGCCCATGTGATCGTATTCATTGGTCCAGATTAAGTGAAATGTTATTACATTTACATTATTAACCAATAATGTGACTGAATTCGTTACAAATTCCATCCCTTCAATTCAATTAAAATGTGATTCCAGGTGGGGCCGGAGGTACTGTGTACGTGTTCACCGACCTGCCCGGTGATGTGCCTGGGCGCGTGACTCTTTGGTGTCGGCCAGACTGCTCAGCATCGTGAGCGTGCGAAGTTCGACCGCCTGTGCAGGAGATATCCCTCCCTGCATGGAGATCTCCAGGTGTTGCCCACTCTTATTACAATATTTTTTTATTTACATTTTTAGTCATTTAGCAGACGCTCTTATCCAGGCGACTTACAGTAGTGCATACATTATTTTTTTTTTCTTCCACGTCGAACCCACAACCACTGGCGTTCAAGTAGCCACGCTGCTCTCGATCTGAACTTCATCCCCTGCCGGCCATTCTCCCCTACCCTGGACGACGCTGGGCCAGTTGTGCGCCGCCCCATGGGTCTCGGTCGCGGCATTCGGCTTTGTTCAGAGCCTGGTTCGAACCAGGATCTCTGTAGTGGTACCCCACTGGCTTTCTTCGATGCAGTGCCTTAGGCACTAGGCTCTCAGGGGTCACTCATTTACTTCGTTATGAGTTAGTTGGTTTATTATTAATGACAATCTAGTAATATTATTATTATAGGAGTAGTATTAGCAGTAGTAGTTGCAGTAGTAGTAGTAGTGGTGGTGGCAGTGGTAGTAGTGGTAGCAGTGGCAGTGGTGGTGGTAGTGGTATTAGTAGTGGCAGTCGTAGTAGTTGGTAGTGGTGGTGGTGGGGGTAGTAGCTGTAGTGGTAGTGTGAGGTATTAGTAGTAGTAGTAGTAGTAGTAGTAGTAGTAGTAGTAGTGTAGTAGTAGTTTGGGCCCTAGCGTTTAGGAGCGTTGGGTAAGTAACCGAAAGGTCACTGTGTTACAGAGTGTGTCTGCAGTTCCGGGGCTGACCCCACTCGGTGTCATCCTCCGACAACCATAGGCACCTCCTCACTCCATTCGGGACTAATTATCTGCATATTGGTGTCATCTCTGCTTGGCCGTTCACCTGTTTATTTATGTCCTCACTTCCCCAGTGTTCCCCTTGCTCCAGTTTTCTCTGTTGGTTCGTGATGTCAACAGTGCGTATCCCAGTGTCGGATCACGTGACGGAGTTACGTACTAGTGTTCTCCCAGTGTCGTTCTGTTTTTCCAGTCCAGAATTAGTATTTCAAATTGTTTTGTTGTCAGCCTGTTTTTTCAGAGACCTATGTGCTCCTAATTTGCTTTTGTGTATAGTCAGTTGCGGCGTCTCCAGTCCCGCTTGCGACCATCGCCGAGAAACCCCACCGTGCGAACATCCCAGAGCCACAGGGATTCCTCACCCCAGTGTTCCCTGTGTCCAGCCTGCAACCCTCCTCCCTTCCCAACGGAGCGGGGCCGGGTGGCCTACATTATGGCTCTGATTGACGGGTGCGGGGCTCTTTCTTGGGCTGCCGCGGGTGGAGAGGCCAAACTCCAGCGTGCTCCAACTCCTACCAATTCACCCAGGAGTTCCACAAGGTGTTCATCGACACCTCTCGGGTGGAGTCGAGGAAAGGTTGGGAGGTGGCTGCACGGCTTTGTTGGCAGGGTGACGTTCGGTGGCGGACTTCCTCCATGGAGTTCCCGGACCTGGGCTCGAGGACCAAGATGGGAGGAGGCCGTCCCTGTGGTTGTCCTGTGCGGCGCAGGGGCAATCGCGGAGGGAGAGGGCGGGCTCTCCTTCAGGGAGCTGCTGAACAACTGGACAGCCTACGTCGGCCTCTCTGTGCGCGGGTGGAAAAAAGGCGCCCGTGGGAGGGCGTCCGAGGGGAGGCATGGCGCAAGGCTCCCCCGCGTCTCCCTATCAGCCCGAGTCTTTCCGCCGATTCAGGAGTAGAGAAGCCTTCAGGAGGAGGCCCCTATTTCCTTGGCTGCTGGAGTGCGGCGGCGCTTGTCCCTGAATGAAGAGGCCAGAGGTCTGCCAGGGACGTTTCCGGAACTGCGGCCACGCCCAGGTCACCACGGCGACTCATGCCTGGAGAAGCCGGGAAGGGAGGGCGCTAGGCATCTGGGGGTGCTGAACCGGAACACCCCAACTCCAGAGCGCCCAGGCACTTTTCCTCCTCGTCAGGTTTCAGTGGACCTTCGCTGGGATCTGGTGGAGGGTTTAGTAAGAGCATGCCACCCCTCCTCCCAGCCTTATGACTGGGCTATCGATCTCCTCTGCCGGAAGCCATGCCAACGAGGCCTCACTGTTACAGGAGTGGTTCGCAGTTCCCGGAGTGACCACTGGGTATAGTCTCATCCTCCGACAACCACAGCTTTCCTCCTCACTCACATCGTGACTAGATATCTGCACCTATTGGTATCACCTGTGGTATCTGATTCACCTGTGTGTTTGTGCCCTCACTTCCCTGTGTTTCCCTTGCTCAGTTTTCTCTGCTGGTTCCTTGATGTCAAAGCAGTGTATCAGTATCAGACACGTGATGGAGTTACAGGCCTGCTGAAGAAGTGTTCTCCCTGTGTCATTGTGTTTTCCCAGTCAGAGTTAGTATTTCGTATTGTTTGTTGTCTGCCTGTTTGTCGGAGACCTACGTGCTCCTCATTTGTTATCATGTATAAATCCGTTGTTCTGTATCCTGGCTTTTGGACCACCAGTAAGATCCTTGTTTCACCATCCTTGCCTACTGCCTACTGCCTACTATCTATCCTGCACCACACCTGGGTCACCTCACACCAACCCTTACACACTGGTTTGAATCCCCAAGCCAACTAGGTGAAAAAAATCTGTTGATGAGACCTTGAGCAAGGCACTTAACCTAATTGTTCCTGTAAGTCGCTTTGGATAAGAGCATCCTAAATGACTAAAATGTAAAAATGTAGTAGTAGTGGTTCCCTAAAGATGTCCCAACTATTAACAAAATATCAACTGTTGATAATAGGCAACATATTTCTAGGGTTACAGTTAATTAAGAGGATATGCCTATATGGTTAGGGTTAGTGCAAACCAATAAGTTGAAATGTTGTCGACGGGATTGTGTATTTTATCATCTTACCCCTGCCTGCAAACCAAATTTACATCTGAGGACAATCAAGTTTGACTGTTTGATTGATTTGTTTGATTTATTGATTTGATTGATTTGTTGTTTGTTGTTTGTTTGATTGATTGAAATTCTACTGAACATCCACCAACCATCTATTTGGGAGCAGACTGCCATTGAGGTTCACATCCACCGGGAGGCGCACTCTCTTTCTGCCTTGATGTAGACATGAGGTTCCATGGCCGTGTGGGGCCAGAGGCTCTGGGAGACTGGTGGCTGCCATCCACCCCTGGTAATACTTACTACTTACTTACTTAAAGGACCGCGATAGCACCCCTGGTAATACTTACTTGAAGGGGCCAGCATCCAACCTGGTATTACTTACTTACCTACTTACTTAAAGGAGAAGTTTCATTTTTTACAACCAAAAATCTATATTTATGATAAATGGCATGTTATAGAAATGGTCAAAAGTAATGTCTGGACCCTTCTATAACATGCTATTTACATGTACAGTATATACACTATATATACAACAGTATGTGGACAACCTTCACATTATGTGGATTTGGCTACTTCAGCCATAACCGTTGCTGACATACAGTTAGCCTTGGGGAAATTATTCAGAGCCCTTCATTTTTTCCACATTTTGTTACGTTACAGCCTTATTCTATTGTTTTCCTCATCAATCTACACACAACACCCCATAATGACAAAGGCAAACTGTTTTTTTGAAATGTTTACTAATTTATTAAAAACAAAACACTGAAATATCAAATTTATAAGTATTCAGACCCTTAACTCAGTACTTTGTTGAAGCACGTTTTGCAGCGATTCCAGCATTGAGTCTTCTTTTTTTGTATGACGCTAGCACACCTGTGTTTGGGGAGTTTCTCCCATTCTTCTCTGCAGATCCTCTCAAGCACTGTCAGGTTGGATGGGGAGCACTGCTGCACAGCTATTTTCAGGTCTCTCCAGAGATGTTCGATCGGGTTCAAGTCGGGGCTCTGGCTGGGCTACTCAAGGATATTCAGAGACTTGTCCCGGAGTCAGCCTCCTGTGTGTGCCAGGCTCGTTGTCCTGTTGGAAGGAGAACCTTCACCCCCAGTCTGAGGTCCTGAGCGCTCTGAAGCAGGTTTTCATCAAGGATCTCTGTACTTTGCTCTGTTCATCTTGCCTCAATCCTGACTAGTGTCCCAGTCCCTGCCACTGAAAAATATCCCCACAGCATGATGCTCACCACCATGCTTCACCATAGGGATGGTGCCAGGTTTCCTCAGACATGACGCTTGGCATTCAGGCCAAATAGTTCAATCTTGGTTTCATCAGACCAGAGAATCTTGTTTCTCATGGTCTGAGAGTCTTTAGGTGCCTTTTGACAAACTCCAAGCGGGCTGTCATGTGCCTTTTTACTGAGAGTGGCTTCCGTCTGGCCACTATACCACAATGGCTGATTGGTGGATTGCTGAGGAGATGGTTGTCCTTCTGGAAGGTTCTCGAATCTACACAGAGGAACTCTAGAGCTCTGTCAGAGTGCCCATTGGGTTCTTGGTCACCTCTGACCAAGGCCCTTCTCCCGATTGCTCAGTTTGGCCGGGTGGCCAGCTCTAGGAAGAGTCTTGATGGTTTCAAACTTCTTCCATTTTAGAATGATGGAGACCACTGTGTTCTTGGGGACCTCCAATGCTGCAGAAATATTTTGGTACCCTTCCCCGGATCTGTGCCTCGACACAATCTCTGTCTCGGAGCTCTACGGACAATTCCTTTGACCTCATGGCTTGGTTTTTGCTCTGACATGCACTGTCAACTGTGGGACCTTATATATACAGGTCTGTGCCTTTTCCAAATCATGTACCATGAATGTACCACAAGTGGACTCAGTCAGTTATTTCTGTTTTTTATTTTTAATACATTTGTAAAAAATTCTAAAAACCCGTTTTCACCTTATCATGGGTATTGTGTGTAGATTGCTGGGCATTATTTTTAAATTCATATTTTTAATCCATTTTAAAATAAGGCTGTAACGTTACAAAAAAATGTAAAACGTCAAGGTTTCTGAATACTTTCCAAAGGCACTGCACATACAAAGCATGTGGACACCCCTTCAAGTTAGTGGATTCAGCTATTTCAGCCACACCTGTTGCTGACAGGTTTATTTAAATCAAAGCAAACAGCCATGCAATCTCCATAGACAAACATTGGCATTAGAATGGCCTTACTGAAGAGCTCAGTGACTTTCAACATGGCACCGTCATAAGATGCCACCTTTCCAACAAGTCAGTTTGTAATTTCTGCCCTACTAGAACTGCCCCGGTCAACTGTAAATGCTGTTTTGTGAAGTGGAAATGTCTAGGAGCAACAACGGCTCAGCCACAAGTGGTAGGCACACACAAGCTCACAGAACGGGACCGTCGAGTGCTGAAGCGCGTAGTGTGTACAAATCGTCTATCCTCGCGTTGCAACACTCACTACCGAGTTCCAAACTGCCTCTAAGCCAACGTCAGCACAATAACTGTTTGTCGGGAGCATCATGAAATGGGTTTCCATGGCCGAGCAGCCGACACAAGCCTAAGATCACCATGCGGTGGAGTGATGAATAATGCTTCACCATCTGGCAGTTCGACACAAAGTGAGGTCCATACAGAAATGGTTTGTCGAGTCAGCTGTGGAAGAACTTGACTGGTCTGCACAGAGCCCACACCTCGGCCCCATCGAACACCTTTGGGATGAATTTGACCGCTCGACTGCGAGCCAGGCCTAATTGCCCAACATCGTGCCCAACCTCACTAATGCTCTTGTGGCTGAATGGAATGCAGTCCTGCAGCAATGTTCCAACATCTAGTGGAAAGCTTCCCCAGAAGAATGGAGGCTGTTGTAGCAGCTAAGGGGGACCAACTCCATATTAATGGTCATGATTTTGGAATGAGATGTTCGAGAGCAGGTGTCCACATAGTAGTGTATTTTAAATTGGTTGTAAAAATATAACTTCTCCTTTAACCATTGAACATAATGGCGAAATGTAGATTTACTCCTAAATAGACATACCCAAAGTAACTGTTTTTCATGAGATGGACAACTAGTAATGCTGCATAGTTCTAGAAAGGTCTGGAACTCCCTTTCTGGTAAACATAATTGTAAATTCTTCACATTTAAGGACACAAGCTCAAGAAACAATTAAAATTATATAGATTTCTCTCTCTATTCAACGTAAAGTGGGGGAATAGGGCTTGAACAACTGAAATGCTTTCTAAATATAGTAACAAGTGAAATTATAAATGACTTGTTAAGATTTCTTACCTTTCTTATAACTGTAAAACAAATAAGACTCATATTTAGTGTCAGTACAAATTAGTCCCCTTTTCCATAGTAACTGACGACAGAGCATTTTCTATTCTCTTGAGCGACGCAGAGACACCATTTGAATCTATGCAGACTCGTTATAACATCAGCTTTCGTCCCTCTGTGACCACGAGAATGGTCGTGTTTCAATTCTCTAAATTGTTTAGTATTTTTTTCATGTTGAGAGCTCTAAATCAGGCTGAGAATATCACAGCGAGATGAAACCACAATTCCTGGATTCGCTAGACTGCCCCCCTTATACTGTCTCCCAGGCTCGGCTCCATCGCAGAGCCAAAATCAATTCTTTGTCTGGATAGGCCAGAAAAATGTGACATGGATTTTCCATCTGTTGATACTCTACAGGTGGTCTTACTATCAACAAACTATCTGTTGATAAGCAACTGCTTGCTAAGTTTAAGGTTAGGTTTAGAATAAGGGTTAGGCTAGGGCTGGTAAGGATTAAGTTCAGGGTTAGGATAAGGGTTAAGTTCAGGGTTAGGGCTAGGGTTAAATTCAGGTTGGTTAGTAGATAGTTAGTTAGTTGAAATGTTACTGTGTCTTGTAGCTTGTCCATCTGTAGGTGCTCTACAGGCTATCCAAATAAAGTTTCACCCTGACCTTGGTAAGGGTATTTTCCTGGTTAAATAAAGGTTACAGAACAATACAAAATCTGTCTTGTGTCTTGCAGGTTCTACTGTAGCCCCCGGAACCAGTACCCCTACGAGCGGCGGAACGTCTCCAGCCTATGTACCCCTGGACCAGAGAGACTTCTACTACTAGGCCAACATATTCGGAGGGAGCACTGGAGGATGTTCACAGGCTGACCAAGACGTGCAGGGAGCACCTGGAGGTAGGTACTCATGCAGGCAGGCAGGCAAACACACTTTCACACACTCATACCTGAAGACAGTCATGCAGACAGAAAGGCATGCATTCCGACACGTGAGGGCACAGACGCGGGGAGGGGCAGTGGCACTCACTCTCTCTCAATCCCCTCTGTAGTCACTCACTCAGTCATTCTCTCTCTCAACCCCCCTGTCCCTCCTCCTCCCCCCCTCTTCCCCACCCCCTCCACTCTAGGTGGATAAGTCTGTGGTGTGGAGGCTGTGTGGCAGGAGGAGAGTCATCTGAACTGGTACCTGGTGAAGAATAAGCCCCCCAAGCTGCTGTCACCTGAATATGTGTGGGACAGCCGCTCGAGGACGGGATTCAAGGAGCTAAAACTGGTCCGCTTCTCCTCTGTCATCAAGAACAAGGCAGAGGTCGAGAGAACTCCCGTGAGAGGAGAAGAGAATGGTGCTGGAATGGATAGCAGTCGTTTTACGGCCTCCTGACCAATTCTGCTAGTTTTGTGTGTTTTTTTAAACTCTGATCTTAATCTTTACAAATGTTTCTGCAATTATTTCCTCTGACCGAAAAGAGCTTCTGGACATCAGAACAGCGATCACAAACTTTGATTTGGATGAAGACTTCTCCTTCACCCAGTCTGAGCCACGGGACATACTGCTCACCAGTGACGTGTATTCACGGATGCCAAGGGAAGCAAGTGCTTCCCAAAAAAAATTAAAAGAAAAACTAATTTGCAAGAGGTGTCGTGGAAATTGTATCCTATACTTATTAAAAATCAAAGTTCCAGAGTTTGTGAATCAAGATGGACTTTATTACACAACGCAAGAAAAGCCAAGTGGGTCTGAGTCAACTGTAATTCCCTACCCTTGGCCCCTCAGTTTCATATACAGTTCTATTCCCTGCACATTTTACATACTTTTGAGCTTAATCCCTCCCTGTTTGTTCTTCCACCCACTGTCTCCAAGTCTCCATCTTTTGGCCGCTCACTTTCCACTCTCTTAATTTATGATGGTGGCGAAATCTGGCTCCTCTTTCTCCTCCTATGTATTCATTTGCGAAACAATAGTAGCAGGATACCAAGTCTTTCTCACTTTGCAGTTTCTGAGAAGGCCCCCTCTGCACATAAGGTCTCCAGCCACAAATACATTTGCACTTAAATCATCCCATCTAACCCATAACACATTATAAAACATATCAATCAACACTTAAATATGGTTTAAACATATGGCAGGTCCATAACCCATTCTCACCTATACCATTTAAGACATTCCTCATGCTGGCCATTCTGCATAGCAGTATTTTTGTCCCAGTTCTCAGACATGTTTCGGTTCTCATGCATAGTGTATATTTCCCACACATAATAAGAATGAGCAGGCCTTTTCCCAGGTCCATGTCCTCCATCTCCTGGCTCTGTTCCAGGCCTCCTCATTCTCTGTACCACTCTCTGTATCTGCTTTAGTCTTACTGCTTGTCTTTGTGATTAATTATGTTTTAAATCTATTCAAGTCCTAGAGTGTTTAGCTTTGTTCAGCATATAATTTTAACTTATAGTCTACTGAATCACACGCTTCTTTCCTGTCTTTATCCCCATGTCTGCTTGGTCTCCTTTTCATATTTTGGGAAGCCCCTCTTTCTCCAAACAGCCACCCCCCCTGGACCTTGAGCCACTATGGTTTCTTCTTGTTGACTATGTGTATGTGGCTATGTGTATCAGGTCCAGGCTATGTGTATCGGGTCATAGTGCATAAACAAGTGATACGTTAGTTCCGTTGCTACTTCTATCTCCACCCAGCTGCACCGATGTGGAAGATAGTAAAAAGACAGGATGAACTCAAAAACTGTGGTCATTCTGAGGCTCTTTCTGTCCTGGCTTCGTGTGGCAGTCAGGTCACTCCAGAAGCACGAGAAACAATATAGGTCTATGCAAGGTCTCTCTGTTCCTGAGGTGTATCTCCATCCCATGTCCTTGACTCCACACCCAGACCAGCTGCAGGGAGTACCATCTTTTTCTCGAACCACAGCATTTGCACTAAAAAATCTCTACTATTGTTAAATTGGTTCCTAATCCATAAGCACATATAGGGCATATACGCATTTCATTCTACAACATACATAATTCATATAAGTGGTTTGTTATGTTGTCTAAGCAGTTAACAAAAAATTCCAATAATAAATTTATCTCACCGAAGAAAGCATCCGAGCAAACGAAACAGCGAATCTATCTCCCAGTATGTGTAGAGTATCGATCTGGTGCTGTCTGGCCCGAAAAGTATGACAGTTTTTGCCGCCCATTGGCGTTCGATACAAGAAGTCAGCGAGCATTTGGCCTCCTTGATTAAAATAATAAATAATAAGAAAAGCCAATCAGCGTTGGGCTAAGCAGAGTGAGCTCCAGCTATGAATGGTCCTGTGCACACCAAAAAAAAAATGTAGAGGGAAGCCAGTTTAGAATTGGCTTCAGACCAATCACATCACTAGCCAAGCGTAATTATTGACAGAAAAAAAGCTTAAGTGTTGTCTCATTGTGTTTGTTGTCCTCTGGTGGCTACTTAGCTAGCTAAAAATAGTCCCTTTCCTAAGTGTCGCCCTGAATGGAGATTGGGATTTGGACATTTTATTTTTCTTAATTCTCGTGCTGGCGTATTGTGGATTATAACGGCGATTCTGAGTCCAGCCATAATTCATACATTGTGCCCTGGCTGATGAGGATGGAAGTTCAGCATGTAGCTTTATATGTAGTATGCTAATGTTGACTAGCTACGGCCTGGTGTATCATTGCCCCTTTCAAAGGAAGTGAGGCTCGCGAGCAAGTATTTTCCCGGGTAGCCTAGGACAACAGAAACTAAGGCAAGCGTGTGCCTGTGACCCAGAATCATAGACTGTTTAGGCAACATGAAAAGGAGGATGGCATTGGCATTTCTCTGCAAGTGTGCGAGTACCGAGTGTGCGAAGAGGCAGGGACGCAGACGCTTATGGAAGTAACAAGGTCAAGGTTTACGTAACCATGACAAAAGAAATATAACAAAGATAGAGTAAACGACACGGAGCCAAACAATCACACACAACATCATCCCAGAACGGTCCAGGGCTATATAGGGGGAGGTGATGAGAAGATGGTGCGCTGGAGGGGATTAGGGTGCGGTGGGTTTCCATTCCGGTGTTGCAGAGGTGGTGCCGCTCAGACCGGTGGCTCGGTGACCGGCGAATCAAGCGCCGGAGGGGTAGCAGCAGGAGGAGACGTGACAACTAAATCAGGGTAGTCAGCATGTTTTTTTCTACTTGCGCGTGCACACACAGACAGAAATCAATACCATAACTAGCCACATCATGTTTAGCTTACGTTGATTGGACTTAATCGTTTTTGGTATATTTTAGTTGTCACTGTATTAGACTAAGCATAGGCTGATTAGATGATGTTGAAATGTTGAAGATTGAAATGGTGCTGGAATGGTGGAGGCAGCACCTGTTTTCTGTGACTTGCGTATTCTCTCGTGGTTTTAAATCAATAGTTGTTTAGTAGTCCGAAAATGTTGGAAACATTACCTTGTTTGACCATGCTGTAGGTCTTGTAACTGTTTGTTATATGCAATATGTTTAGTGGACTTCAGCGGACAGGGCGTTGCTCTCGGTTTTCTAATGAAACAAATATGTGGTTGAATTTGTTCTTTACCATCTTTCTTTTTGTCTCGGACTTGGGCCTATATATATATATATATCACCGTGTCAAGGCATATGAACTAGCGGGTTATAGAGAAAACAAACGCAATTATCACTGCACATAGGTTGTAATGTGGCAACATTTTTTTCTGGATTTGGCTTCCACAGTGATATTACCACTACTGCTGCTCACGAGCAGGCCTAATCCCCGAGACTCCGGACAAGAAAAAAGGCTGCGTAAGAAGGCCGGGCATACATAAACGCCTCTACCTCCTTTTCGGTGGCAAACGCTTACAATCACTGGGAACAAATTGGGTACGAGCTCCCGTTCAAACTATCCTATCAACCGTAACTGAAACGTATTATCCTATGTTTCTCCTCTGAGTCGTGGCATGGGTACATATGCTGAGTGTAGAAAACATTAGAGCTTTACCTTCTTAATGTTGCACCCCCTTTTATCCTCAGAACAGCCTAAGTTTGTCCAGGTGTCGATGTGTTCCTCAGGATGCTGCCCAAGTTGACTCCAATCTGCGTTCCTACAGTTTTGTCAAGTTGGCTGGATGTCCCCTTTGGGTGGTGGACCATTCTTATTTTAAACGGAAACTGTTGAGCGTGAAAAAAACAAGCAGCGTTGCAGTTTTTGACACACAAAACCCGGGGGGGCTGTACCTATAACATACTGCCCTCGCTTATTCCCGTTCCAAGCGCTGCCCGCTCCCGTTCCGCCCTAATTGTGCTCATTTTTACAAAGTATACAGGACAGGACTCTCTTATTCGGAAAAGGATTGGAAAAATCTGTGACCGGAAGTGCTTTGAGTTATTCTTTGCAACATCACGGCGGTAAGTGATTGATAGCATAAGCGTACACATCTCTGCGTTTGATTTGTGGATAATAATATTATAGAAGAAGAGCCACTTAATAACAACGCAGCTCACTTCCCTTAGCAAAAGTAGGTTCGCTTTGTTATGTCTGCTCAATGCGACTTTCAAATGTAAACTACCTGTGTAACAAACAAGACGTCAACTAGCAACACTTGAAGAAGAAAACAAGGCTCATTTGAGTGCAATCGGGTGAAGAGTTTGCCTGTAGGGTACTAGGGGGTAACTATAACCCTGTGGTAACTGGCCCCCCATCCTGCTATAATTGCATTAAGACCACACAAGATGTCACCATAGTTATTTTCCCAATTTCCACACTCCTGCTTGCTCTAACAAAAAAACGGCCTCTGTGTGTCCCGCTTTTGAGAATATTTCAACAACCAAAAAATGAGTGGAAATTTGGAAAAGGTTGTAGATATCTTTCAATTTAGTTAGATCTATAATTGTTTAAAGAAAGTACAAAGTCGGAAAGCACTTAAGATAAATAATACACTGCATTTAGAGAAAAATGTACGATCATTCTTTAATACAAGTAATGGAAAATGTTAGATACGTGTGTTGGGGGCAACTACTTACCGTATCTTATAGTGCAGCTATAAGCAGAGTGGGCCGTATCTGCTGGCTGAAAGGTTTTACCTAAGTTCCCTGGATTTGTGGATGAACCGTATGACCTCAGAGAATAACAATATTAGTAGGGTTACAAAATCCCGGTTTTCTAGGAAACCCTGGTTGGGTTGGATTTCCACCTTATTCCCTATTATTCTATCAATGAATTTAGGTACTGTTGTACTGACCTACTGTATACAACCACAAGTACCCCTGAACATTAAATAGCAAGTACATCTGATACAGGTACTGGCACAACACTGCATATACAACACACCCTGAACAGTAAATAAGTACTGGCACTGACTACTGTATATACAACCCATCTCTCATGTACCCTGAACATTCAAATAATGTACCAACTACTGACCTGCTTACACAACCCACTCAGTATCCTAAAATATAAAAATAGTGTCTGGACATTCAAATAAGGTACTGGCATACAACCTGTATATACAACCACTCCAGTACCCAGAACATTAATAAGGATTGATTTTCACACCTGTATCACTTAGTCTTGTTTTAACTCTCATAGTAAATTCTTGTGTGGTTTTTATTCTTGCTTTTATTTTGTATTCTATTTTTTCTACTTTTCTATGTATTATCGCCCATTATTATTATTATTATTATTATTATTGTGTATATCATTCACATTTACATTTAAGTCATGTAACAGGCGTTCTTATCCAGATGCTGTACCCAAGAAGGCTTACTTGAGGCTGTATTTGCTGGCAATGGTTCTTCAAGAAGTGCTAAGTAAATAGTCTAGAATACATGTACATTTATTTTTTGATTTTAATTTTTATAAGTTAGTAAACATTTCTAGAAATTAATTTAGACCTGAGCAAGGTATTTGTGGGTTTGAAGGACTGAAGGAGTGGGAGTCTGTGTATTAAAACAATTTATTTGAGTCTTTTGAAGGATTAATGTTAATTTCCCATAAAATTTAATTTTATTTTGTAAAAGTTTTTTTAACACTGTCCCGTTAGTGCGACAGTACACATTTTTGTGTAGTAAAAAACCGAAAAGAGGAAGTTGTTTGCCGAAGTAAGACATCTTGCTCAGGGGACTTAGTGTGGGCAAAGATCCTCAGATAGTTAGGTTTGAATCAATGGGACAATTAATGCGCCTCTGAATCCTATTTAAGTTATTTTGCTTTTTAAAAGGCTGAGAGCTTCAGGAGTGAAAAACAGTGCTTCAGTAGCTGAGAGGACAAGCCGTATTTACTTAAAAGTGAAAGTCCCAACCTCGAGTCTCCACCTCCACGCTGTGTTCTGTGCATGGTGAAACCTCAAACAGCCTGCAAATACAGGCCTGTGGCCACTGCTTCTGCAAAAGCCTGCTAAAGGAATACTGGAACAAAAAAATCAGAATGTCCCAGTCCTGCAAAGAAAATCTTCCATGGAGAATCCTCCAGCCATGTAGAGGAAGTCAAATGGGACCTATATTCCTATAAGTTTAAATTTTGACCAGGAACATATTACGTCTACTACCGTTCCTGTAGAATCCCACTCCCTCCCAAAAAAGACCGGCTGCTTTGATTCTCAGCTTGATCTCACATTTCTGATTTTTATTTCAATTTGCCCATTTCGTGTTGTTAACAGCATTTTGGGTGCTATGGCATTTCTACTGTAGTTAGTGTAATTGCTGCATTGTTTTAAATCTTGGTCATGTTTTATAGCCTTCATGTCGCATCGTTTAAAATCTGTAAAAATGCTGAAAGTCCATACCGCGCATCTGATTTCCCACTACAGTTTCGTCAAGAGGATTTTTTAAATGTCTTCCTCATGTAGCCTCCTGGTTTTCACCAATGTCAGCGTGCCCAGAATGGACATTTGGACTCAAGCCCTCAACTTCACAAGGTCAGAGTGTTTATTAGGTCAGAAAGACTCAAGTTGGTTGTGTTTACTGGGAAGGTTGAGCATCTAAGAAAGTGTGAGTTACGGGGAACTCCATTGGGGGTTTTAGTGCTAAATGGTGCTTAGTTACTTATAGTTATTTGCTGCTTCTTCCTCTAAGTGTAGCTGCTGACATTAATAGTACTTTTTATCTCGGTTTGTGCATGTTTGTTGATATTGTCGTAAGTAGCCTGCATTGCCTTAACTACATGAGTATTTGCATAGTACATGCTATTGAGGGACAAGTAGTTATTTGGCATAAGCTTCACTACTGATCTGCCGTGGGTTCTAGAACCTGCTAGAGAAGTCTTCGGAGATGGTCCTCTGAGCTCTGGCATACACAGTATGGTGCACAAATTGGTGTTCAGACACAGATCAGATAGATCTCCACCAGTCTGAAAGGGATCAACATCTAGCTGTTGAGTCATTCCAATTTTCTGTCTCCCTCAGACATCACGCATTACTGCCGCCTAGAAGAGATGTTATATACATCGGTGGTGAGCTGCTACGGGAGGGCGGCTCATAATAATGGCTGGACAGCTTGGACAGCAGATCAGAGCCAGGACAGTCTCTGAATGTGCTAGAGTGGCCCTGCAACCGGACTTGAACCCGATCGAAGGTGTCTCTCTGGAGAGACCTGAAAATAGCTGTGCAGGCAGGCGCTCCACATTCAACCACAAGCAGCTTCTTTAGGATCTGCAGAGAGGGCTGGATAAACTCCCCAAATACGGACCCGTGTAACCTTGCCCAAGAGGGCTCAGAGGCTGTAATCGCTGCCAAAGGTTAGCTAAGAAAGTTGATAAGGGTCTGAAAACTTATGTAAATGTAACTTCAGTTTCTTATCATAAGATGGAAAAAAAATCTAAACTTGTTTTTGGCTGTGGCATTATTGCGTTTTGTGTAGATTGATGAGGAAAAAAACAATTTCATCAGTTTTAGAATAAGGACATGTGTGCAGTAAAAATGCTGGCAAAAGTCAAGGTCTGAACGTCTCCGAATGCACTTTGTGCATCAGTGGAGGGTGAGGGGCTCTGTGGCATCAAACCATGTGCTTGGATTTGATACCATTCCGCTCCTGTCCCAAGCCAGTCCTCCCCAATTAAGGTGCTGCCGCCTCCTGCCATGAATCGTATGGAAACTCTGGGTTACATCTGCTGGGGCTGCCGGACGTTGCTGTGGTGGGTCGGACTAAGCAAAGTCGGCTTGCACGTGGGAGGTCAGGACTCAAAGCCAACGCTCAGGCAGGTTGCTGCATCTGTCTAAGGTCTATGCTGGCATTCAGTGTGATCACAGATGTAATTGCTGCATTGTTTGAAACACCGGGATGGGCAACTTTGATGGGGGTGGAGGACCTCCTGATGTGCCCATCTTGCAGACCCGTGTTGAGCAAATGTGGCCCCACATGCTGACTAATTTCCTGCCAATTCTACACATTTTGCCACAGGGTGGAGAGACATTTTTGCAGTTTAGTATTAGATCTGTGTGACTGACTACTTTCAAAGTCAATGGGGACCCTGGGGCCGAATTACGTCCGGCAACAAGTTTAGATGGCTGGCCGCTAAAATAACCACAGCAATCCCCCCCCAAAAAAATGTGACATGGGGCTAATGAACAGACTATCGGTGACCTGACATAACAAAAGAGAGAAAATGCTGATGCACAACCACATTTCAAATTTCACTTCGTGCATTCTACTATTCTATCTATCGCAATCAGTAACTGAGACCCCTTTGAGTTCAAAAACATGTTTTGTGGGAATTGGACAGAAAGCCTTCAAAAAGGGCCTTTCTGGTTCTCCCATCCCTGGTTTAAAACAGCTTGCTTCTACATCTGCATTGCTTGCTGTTTGGGGTTTTAGGCTGGGATTCTGTATAAGCACTTTGCCCAATAGTCATCTGCTGATGTAAAAGGCTTCATCAAATACGATTGATTGGTGTGTTTTATTTATTTTAGTTTATTTTATTTATAAAATAATGTTTGCATAGCCTTTGTCATGTTTGTCAAAGTGGTTATACTTATCTCATGGCATCTGTGGTCATAGGTGTCTGACATTAAAATGTAGCATTTTATTCTCAATGGGGCTATTCTAAGACAAAAAGATTAAATAGTCCTGGACTTAAGCTCTTTCAATAGAGAATCTCTTGAGAATGATTTCTTGTCTGGACTAGGCAATCCTTTGATCTGCTAGAAACTGGCCCTAGAGTGTGAAACTGATAACAGTGGTGCTCAAGAGTCCAAGCGCATAGCGGATTCACACAGACAGACATGCCCGGGGAGCCGTTGCTCACTGCTGTGACTGGGATGACCCCACAGGCTTTTAAAGGGATAGGTAATCCAACCTCTATCATTTGGGTCTAATTTCCTCCCTGACCTTGATATGTGTCTGAAACCCATGTTGGAATCACAATAATCCATTAATTGCTTCTGGCTACCGTTAGCTTTATAATATAAGTTAGTATAATATAACATTGGACACAACTCCCTTACTGTTTTGCATTCAAGCCGATAATATTCCCAAACGAGGTGGGACTATAGTGAGTGATTTTTGACAACTTCAAGAGCCTATTACAAGGAATATCTTGCAGATTAACAGCCTGATCTTTTTATTGTTTTTAATTCCAGGAAGTAAGTCTTCTTCCACAGTACAGTGGGGCTATAATGTAAATAACATGGCAGGTGAATACTGGCAAGCCAAGTTAGCTTAATCCACAAAGCTTGGTTGTCTTCTCAACTCCGACATGAACTAGGAGGGCCTGAGCATTAAGGATTTGCTCAAATTCCAGTGAACTCTTCCCTAAGTACCTGATTTTCCAGAAATCCTGGTTGGAGGATTCACGGTTTCCTGCATATTTCCTGAAAGCATTCCAGGATTTTCCAACCAGGATATCTGGGAAGCAGGAGTTTTTGGGAAAGGAGGATCGACAGTGAACACATAACATAATCCTTACGGGTCACAGGTGGCGGTGGCACCTTAATTGGGGAGGATATGTTGAATTACCTGTTATTAATGGCTGGAGCGGAATAAATGGAATAGTATCAAAAACATCAAACCACGTGGTTGATACCATTCAGTGACTCATTTAACCATTGTTATAACCGTCCTTCCCTCAGCGGCCCCTGTGTTACAGGTGCTTTAATCAGTGCAAAACACCAGGTGCGCCAACTTGACAGGGGTGTATTCATTAGTGCCCACCGTAACAAAGCGTTTTGCATAGCATTTGGAACAAAGAGCAGGTGTTTTCTTATTGGTAAAGTTTTGGGTTGTCCCTCCTTGTTTTAAACTATTTCTTCCATTTGGTTTCAGTGAATTACCTCTGTTTTATGAATGAGCATGAGAGAACATGTTGGTGT